>NC_052152.1:112201522-112323888 GCF_902713615.1 Scyliorhinus canicula
GGTTGTGCCTCATCCCTCGAGGGTTACCCTTTGCGCCATAATTCTGGAAAACGTGGAGGAGACTAGTTGCCCATCAGAAGGTGGTAAGCTGCCTTCTTAGAACATAGAAAAATACAGCACAGAACAGGCTCTTCGGCCCACGATGTTGTGCCGAACTTTTGTCCTAGATTAAAAACAAATTAATCTACACCCCATTATTCTACCGTAATCCATGTACCTATCCAATAGCTGCTTGAAGGTCCCTAATGCTTCTGACTCAACTACTTCCACAGGCAGTGCATTCCATGCCCCCACTACTCTCTGGATAAAGAACCTACCTCTGACCCCCCCATACCTGCTGCACAGTGGCTGTTTAGCACGCTGGGCTAAATTGGTGGCTTTGAAAGCAGACCAAGGCAGGCCAGCAGCACGGTTCGATTCCCGTAATAGCCTCCCCAAACAGGCGCCGGAATGTGGCGACTAGGGGCTTTTCACAGTAACTTCATTGAAGCCTACTGGTGACAATAAGCGATTTTCATTTTCATATCTTCCACCATTCACCTTAAATTTATGTCCCCTTGTAATGGTTTGTTCCACCCGGGGGAAAAGTCTCTGACTGTCTCCTCTATCTATTTCCCTGATCATCTTATAAACCTCTATCAAGTCGCCCCTCATCCTTCGCTCTAATGAGAAAAGGCCAAGCACCCTCAACCTTTCCTCGTCAGACCTACTCTCCATTCCAGGCAACATCCTGGTAAATCTCCTTTGCACCTTTTGCAAAGCTTCCACATTCTAAAATGAGGCGACCAAAACTGCACACACTACTCCAGATGTGGTCTTACCAAGGTTTTGTACAGCTGCATCATCACCTCACGGCTCTTAAATTCAATCCCTCTGCTAATGAACGCTAGCACACCATAGGCCTTCTTCACAGCTTTAGTGGCAACTTTGTGGTGACAATGGTGTTTGGGAGGGTGTTCCAGGATTTTGACCTAGAGACAGTGAAGGACAGTCTGGGTGGTGAGTGACTTGGAGGGGAACCTTTAGGTGGTGGGGCTCCCAGGTTTCTGCTGCACTTGTCTTTCTAGATGGTAGTAATGAGTTTGGAACGTGTTGTCCAAGGAACCTTGGTGAGTTACTGCAGTGCATTTTAGATGATGGGTTTGAATGTTTGTGGAAGGGGGAGCAATCAAGTGGGCTGCTTTGTCCTGGATGGTGTCGAGCTTCTTGAGTGTTGGAGCTGCACTCATCCAGGTAAGTGGAGAGTATTCCATTACACTCCTGGCTTGTGCCTTGTAGATGGTGGCCAGTCGTTGGGGGAGGGGTGGTGGTGCCAGGAGGTGAATTACTCACCGCATGATTCCTAGCTTTTGACCTGCTCTGGTAGTCACAGTATTTATTTGGCTATCCTGATTTAAGGTCTGGTATCCACCAGGATGTTGGTCGTAGGGGATTCAGCGTGGGTAATGCCATTGAATGTCAAGGGGTGATGGTTAGTTCTCTCTTGTAGATGATGGCCACTGCTTGAAAACTTGTGTGGCACAAATGTTACTTGCCAATTGTCGGCCCAAGGATGGATATTATCCAGGTTTTGCTGCATTTGGACATAGAATGCTTCAGTATCTGAGGCGTCGCAAATGGTGCTGAATTTTGTGCAGTCACCTGTGACCATCCCCACTTCTGACCTCACGATGGAAGGAAGGTCATTGATGAAGCAGTTGAAGATAGTTGGGCCGTGGGCACTACCCTGAGGAACTCCTGCAGTGATGTTCTGGCATTAAGATAATTGACCTCCAACCTCCATAAACATCTTCCTTCGTGCCAGGTATGACTCCAGCCAATGGAGGGTTTTCACCCTGATTCCCATTGATTCCAGTTTTGCGAGAGCTCCTTGAAATGAAATGAAATTGCTTATTGAAGTAGGCTTCAACTGAAGTTACTCTGAAAGGCCCCTAGTCGCCACTGTTGCACGTTTTGCTATGGGTGTAAAACGCGTTTATTGGAGTGTATTAACTTGCCTCTGTTAAAGGCCGTGTGCTTAACACTACTAGGCTCTGTATATGTATTTTTCAGCTCAGGAGTCGCCAGATGCCGTATAGACACCTCACAAATATTCCAAGGTCAGGTTCAAAGTAATAAACGATACACCGATTAGTAAGTTCCAAACGATCAATATTTATTATACAATACCTAGTGGTTAGCACAGCTGCCTCACGGCGCTGAGGTCCCAGGTTCGATCCCGGCTCTGGGTCACTGTCCGTGTGGAGTTTGCACATTCTCCCCGTGTCTGCGTGGGTTTCGCCCCCACAACCCAAAGATGTGCAGAGTAGGTGGATTGGCCATGCTAAATTGCCCCCTTAATTGGAAAAAATAATTGGATAATCCAAATTAAAAAAAAAAAAATATTTATTATACAATTATAATAAATACGCATGCACACACTAAGGGACTAAGCTATGACTAAACTAAGCAATCAGAATACTTAACTAAACAGGAACAGGCAAGGTCAGGGAGCGAGGCCTTCGTCCCGGTCTTGATCTGCAACCTTCAGAAAGCGTGCTGGTCACTGGGGGTCTAGCGGACTTGGTTCGCGTAGCGAGCGTCGTATTGGCACTTACGGTTCGGCGGCTGGTGCTCAACGGCTGGAGTCAGGATACACGTTCAAGGTCTTGGTCAAAGCCGGAGCACGAAACAACAGACAGGACCATGTGTGGGGGTCTACTTTTATAGGGGTCCCCAATGTCCTTGCCTTTTCCTGGGCGGGCTTTACCTTCAGGTATCGATTGGATCGCTTCCAATCGATATCTTTTGAATTCCTCCAATGTGAGGGTCTTTCTCGATGGTGGGGGCGGTTTCTATAGTGGATACTTCTGGTGCCGCTCTGTCTGGACATCCACTCAAGTATCTTATTCAAACCCAAATGTTGCCATTGTGTGTGCCTAGATCTGGACTGCCTCATTAGTATGTAAAACGTTCTGCCATTATCACCTTTGGTTTGGGATCTTCCACCTGGCCAGAAACTAGTTTTGCTGCTTGCAAAATGCTAATGAGTGTTTGCAGGCTGCTTGCCTTGGCTAAACTGTTTTTCCCTGCAGTCTTAGCGATTCTCCATTTTGTTTAGTTCAGTGTCCATTTTAGGTGGCTACAGTGGCTACACCACATTCCGGCGCCTGTTCGGGGAGGCTGGTACGGGAATTGAACCGTGCTGTTGGCCTGCCTTGGTCTGCTTTCAAAGCCAGAGATTTAGCCCTGTGCTAAACAGCCACTAAGTGATGTCATACCCGGTCAAATGCTGCCAAGATGTCAAGGGCAGTCACTCTCGCCTTCACTCTTACATTCAGCTCTTTCGTCCATGTTTGAATCTAGACTGTAATGAGGTTGGGAGCTGAGTGACCCTGGAGGCACGGTGGCACAGTTGTTAGCACTGGTGCTTCACCGTGCCAGAGACCCATGTTCAATTTTGGCCATGGGTGATTGGAGTTTGCACACTCCCCATGTCTACGTGGGTTTTCTCCGGGTGCTCCGGTTTCCTCCCACAGTCCAAAGATGTGCAGGTTTGGTCGATTGGCCATGCTAAATTTTCCCTTGGTGTTCAAAGATGTGGGGTTATGGGGCTAGGGTGGGGATTGCGTCTATTTAGAATGCTCTTTCAGCAGGTCGGTGCAGACTTGATGGGCCGAATGGCCGCCTCCTGTACTGTAGGAAATCTATGGAACCCATACTGGACATCCATGAACAAGTTATTGCTGAGTAAGTGCCGATTGAAAGCACTGTGGATGACCCCTTCCATCACTTTGTTGATGATCAAGAGTAGACTAATGCGGCAGTAATTGGCTGGGTAGGATTTGTCCTGTTGTGTACAGGAAAAGAATGGCAATTTTCCACATTGCCTGGTAGCTGCCAGGATTGTAACTGTTCTGGAACAGGTTGGCTAGGGGTGCAGCAAGTTCTGGAGCACGTCTTCAGGCCCATAGCCTTTGCACCATCCAATGCGTTCAACCATTTCTTGATATGGGGCTGGTTTTGCACAGTGGGCTAAACATCTGGTTTGTAATGCAGAACAAGGCAGCAGCGCGGGTTCAATTCCCGTACCATCCTCCCGACTAGGGCTTTTCACAGTAACTTAATTGAAGCCTACTTGTGCCAATAAGCGATTATTATTATATCACGTGGAGTGAATCAAATTGGTTGAAGATTGACATCTGTGATCCGAAGGCAGCCCAGATGGATCATTCAGTCAGCACTTCTGGCTGAAAATTGTTGCAAATGCTTCTGCCTTGCCTTCTGCACTACGTCATTGAGGATGAGGATATTTGTGGAGCTTCCTCCACCACCATTCATAACTGGATGTGACAGGACTGCAGAGCTTAGATCTGATCCGTTGATTGTGAAATCTCTTGTGTCTGTCTATTACTTGCTATTTATGTTGTTCGGCATGCAAGTAGTCCTGTGTTGGAGCTTCACCTGGTTGACGCCTCACTTTTAGGTATACCTGGTGCTGCTCCTGGCATGCACTCTTCATTGAACTAGGGATGAACCCCTGGCTTGGTGGTAATGGTAGAGTGGGGAATATGCCAGGCCATGAGGTTACAGATTGTGGTTGAGTACAATTCTGTTACTGATGATGGCCCACAGCTCCTCATGGATGCCTAGTAAGGAGCTGCTAGATCTGTTCTGAATCTGTCCCATTTGGCACGATGGAGGATATCCTCAATGTGAAGGCCGGAATTTGCCTCCACTAGGACTGACTGTGGTTGCTCCTACCGATACTGTCTTGGACAGATGCATCTGTGGTGGGCAGGTTGGTGAGGGTGAGGGCAAGTATGTTTTTCCCTCCTGTTCCCTTACCACCAACTGCAGTCCCAGTCTAGCAGCTATGTCCTTTAGGACCCGACCAGCTCAGTCTGTGGTGGTACTACCGAGCCATTCTTGGTGATGGATATTGAAATTCCCCGCCCAGAGTACATTCTGTGCCGTTGCCATCCTCAGTATGCATCCTCGTTGCTTCCTCCCAAGTGGTATTCAACATGGAAGAGTACTGATTCATCAGCGGAGTGTGGACGGTATGTGGATATCAGCTGGAGGTTTCCTTGCCCATGTTTGATCTGAAGCCATGAGACTTGATGGGGTCCAGAGTCGATGTTGAATACTTCCAGGGCAACTCACTCCCGCTTTCTGGGACATGATCTGTAATATATGATTCAGTGAGTATGACCATATCAGGCTGTTGATTGACTAGTCTGTGGGACAGCTCTCCCAATTTTGGCATAATTTTTGGGTCTGGAGTCACTTGTGGGCTGGACTAGGTAAGGATGGCAGAATTCCTTCTGTCAGGGGCAGCACGGTGGCATATTGGTTAGTGCTGAGGACCCAGGTTCAATCCTGGCCCCGGTCACTGTCCATGTGGAGTTTGCACATTCTCTCAGTGTGCCTGTGGATCTCACTCCCACAACCCAAAAAGGTGTGCGGGTTAGGATTGGCCACGCTAATTGCCCCTTAATTGGAAAAAAAGAATTGGTAAATTTATACTTTTTAAAAATTCCTTCCATAATTCCTTCCATATGTTCCCTCTTCTCTCTTGTAAAAAAAAATAATGGGCAGCACGGTAGCATTGTGGATAGCATACTGGCTTCACAGCTCCAGGGTCCCAGGTTCGATTCCGTCTTGGGTCACTGTCTGTGCGGAGTCTGCACATCCTCCCCGTGTGTGCGTGGGTTTCCTCCGGGTGCTCCAGTTTCCTCCCACAGTCCAAAGATGTGCAGGTTAGGTGGATTGGCCATGATAAATTGCCCTTAGTGTCCAAAATTGCCCTTAGGGTTGGGTGGGGTTACTGGGTTATTGGGATAGGGGGAGGTGTTGACCTTGGGTAGGGTGCTCTTTCCAAGAGCCGGTGCAGACTCGATGGGCCGAATGGCCTCCTTCTGCACTGTAAATTCTATGATAAAGGGCAGGAGTGAACCAGATGGGTTTTTACAGCAATTGACAATGGTCATCAAAAGACCTTTAATTCCAGATATTTTATTGAGTTTCAATTCCAACATCTGCCGCGCTGGGATTCAAATACAAACCCAACGGTTTGCACTGCGTCTCTGAATTACTCGTTCAGCGACTATACCACTTTGTCATCGCCTCTCGTCTGGGCTATATCTGACTCCAAGCTCACAGCATTGTGGATGACGCCAAGTCGCCCTCTGAAATGACCTAGCAGGCCATTCAGTTGTATTCAGGGAGGCTCACCAGCATCTTCTCGAGGCCAATTAGGGATGGCCAGTTAATGCTGACTTCCTGTCGATGAATAAAAAGACTTTGGTACCAGGTTGACACCTAACGAAGCACTCTCATCAAAAGATTCTTGCACCTGTTTGCTTAACCCTTGGCTCACTGGACCACGCTCAACAACCCTGCAAACCGATGACAGCATCAGTTCCTGATGACGCACCTCACATTTGAGTGCAAACCTCACTGACTGTAATCCCTTAACTGACCCGAGGGGTGAGGTTCCAGGTTGCAACCTTCCACAGAAAACCTGGGCAACCTGCAACCGCTTGAGGACAGGCCAGGGACGATGTGGCCACTCGTTCCACAAATAACATGAGGGACAAATTATGATCAGGCCGTCCAAGTCGAACTATTGGCCACAAACGGAACATCTGTACTGATATCCATTCCTAGTTGCACCAAATCCACTCGGTGCCGTGAGGCAGCAGTGCTAACCACTGTGCCGCCGTGCCGCTTGTAATATTTCCCCCATCGTACTCTATGAGGGTGGTATGGTGGCGCAGTGGTTAGCAGTGCTGCCTTGCGGGGCCGAGGACCCAGATTCAATTCCGGTGCTGGGTCACTGTCCATGTGGAGTTTGCACATTCTCCTCGTGTCTGTGTGGATCTCACCCCCACAACCCAAAGTTGTGCAGGATAGGTGAATTGGCCACGGTAAATTGCCGCTTAATTGGAAAGCGACGGATAATTGACAGCTCTGCCCGGCATGTGCAGAAATGATAAAACATTAAGTAAACAACTCTGTTAAGTCATGCAACCCCTCCTCGTCTTTTGTGTACGCGAGACCTATTTAAAGATTCCGAGTAGATTTGATTGAATCTCCAACAATAAGTTTGTGTATTCTACTCTGGGTGCAGTTGATCCTATTGACCAGCCTCCTGTATTGAATAATCAGTTATCATTGTTGGCTGTTGACTTGAGTTTTGGATTTATTTAAGCTGTTTTAAGCCTGTATAGGGGACTAACTAGTTTTCTTTCCACTCTTTGACCCCATCCCACCTATTTATAAATCAAACCAGGTAACCATGACCAGAAGTGGCCAAACCAGCAAGCTTCAACCCAGTGGTCTCCAAACACCAACCAATATGATTGCAGAAAACACAAGGTAATGTTGATATCCCACATTTCAACTCTGCTATTTTCCGAAGCATGTTTGGGCGGTGTTGAGGGGAAATTTTACAGCAATTTGACGGCAGTGTACTTCACACTCACGAGAGACCAGACAAAGACTCTTGGAGTTATGAACAAGGCCTATTTTACAGCTACAGCTGGGCTGATGAGGTTCCAAGCTGGCATGCCAGAGAGCCTTGATTCAAGGATTGTACAGACCGATATACTTCAGATTCAGTTACAAGAAATTAGCATATACCAACCGTTTGTAACAAGTTATCTATGTCCACGCATGACTATCGATTAGATTTACGTCATGCATAGTATATGAGAACAATTAACCAATTACAAGTATACGCTTAATTATAATATCTGATCAGTGAAACGACATATTTCTGTTTTTTTTAAAACGCATTTTATTCAAATTTGTATCAAAGTAGTTACAGCAAATAAACACCCCGGGAAACATTCTTCCCAACAATCAACTATACAGTTTGTACAGATTTTTCTCCTTTTTCACCCCCCCCCCCCCCCCTTCCCTCTCCCCATCACCCACCCCCCAGTGACGAACAGCTCCTCAAACACGGTCACAAACATCCCCACCTTTTCTCAAACTCCCCTGCTGAGCCCCTTAGCTCACACTTTATCTTCTCTAACCGCAGGAAGTCATACAAGTCACCCAATCATGCTGCTACCCCCGGTGGCGATGCCGACCGCCACTCCAGCAAAATTCTTGCCGATGCAATCAGAGAGGCGAAGGCCAAGACATCGGCTTTCCTGCTCTCCATGAGCTCCAGCTTCTCTGAAACCCCAAATATCGCCACCAAAGGGTCCGGGTCCACTCCCTCCTCCACGATGCGCCCTGTGCACCACCTTAAACTGTATCAGGCTCATCCTTGCACAAGATGAGGTCACATTTACCCTTCACAGTGCCTCACTCCATACTCTCCAATTGATCTCCATTCCCAACTCCGCTTCCTATTTCTCATTAATCTTCACCACCCGCTCGCCTCCCTGCTCCCCCAGCCACTTAGATATATCCCCAATTCTTCCCTCCCCTTCCGCATCCGGAAGCAGCAGTCGCTCCAGCAGGGTGTATCCTGACAATCTAGGGAATCCCTTCCAGACCTTTCGCGCAAAGTCCCTAACCTGTAGATACCTGAACTCACTCCCCCTCGGCAGCTCTACCCTCTCCCTTAGCTCCTCCAGACAGACAAACCCTTCCTCCAAATACAAATCCCTCACCGTGACCAGCCCCACTTCCCTCCACCTTCCCCGTCCATACAAAGTCAGAGATGATTGTGTGCACTTTCCGAAAAAAAAGGCCTTTTGTATAAAGATCGGGAGAGCCTGAAAGATAAACAAGAACCTCTGCAGAATATTCATTTTCACCACTTGGACCCTCCCTGCCAGCGTTAAGTGCAGTGTATCCCACCTCCCTGGCCTCCTCCACCAGCTTCGTTAAGTTCCACTTATGGAGCCCCATCCATTCCCTCGCTACCTGAATCCCCAAGTACCTAAACCTATCCCTCGCTACAGTACATGGCATCCCCCCTAAATTAGCCCGCTGTGCCAGCTCATTCACTGGGAATACCTCGCTTTTCCCTACGTTCAGCTTGTATCCCGAGAACCCTCCCCAGCAGGCCCATAATCCTTCCCATACTCCAACATACACCAAGAGGTCATCGGCATAGAGCGACACCTGATGCTCCCTCTGTCCCCTCATTATCCCCTGCCACTCTGCCGATCCCCTGAGAGCCATCGCCAATGGCTCTATGGCCAGTGCAAACAGCAGCGGTGACAGCGGGCACCCCTGCCTCGTACCCCTGTGCAAGTCAAAGCTTCATGCACTCATATCAGTTGTCCTCACCCTCGCTCTTGGCGCCACATACAGCAACCGCCTGCGCTTCACAAAGCCTGTTTGATCTTCTGCAACCACCCCCGGGACACAATCCTCCATCCTCTCCACCAACAACTTATCCATATCATATCCATGTTCAATAGTGGTATGGGTCTATACGACCCACATTCCACCGGATCCTTGCCTTTTTTTGGGATTAGTGTGATTACTGCTTGCTTCATCGTCTCCGGCAACTCCCCCTTCTCCAGTCCTTCATTAAATGCCGCCAACAGATGTTGTGCCACGTCCGCCGCAAATTCCTTATAAAATTCTGCCGGGTACCCATCCGGCCCAGGGGCCTTCCCCGACTTCATATCCCTGATACTATCCCTCAGCACCTCCTTCAGCCCCAGGGGCTCCTTCAACGCCTGCCTCTTTGCTTCCTCCACCTGGGGAAATTCCAGCTCGTCCAGAAACCACCCGTCTCCCCCTCCTCTCCTCCTGGGTCTGCCTCATAAAGTCCCTGGTAATACTCTCTAAATGCCTCATTTATCTTCCATGGCTCTGACACCACAACCCTAGCCCTAGTTCGGATCTTCAATATTTCCCTGAATGCAGCCTGCCTCCGCAGCTGGTGCGCCAGCATGCAGCTCGCCTTCTCCCCATACTCGTATTGCACCCCTCCTGCCCTACGTTGTTGCCCTACTGCCCTCCCTGTTGTCAGCCTATCAAATTGCCCTTGCAACTTTTTCCTCCTCGCCAATCCCTCCACGGTGAGCACCCTCGAATATTCCCTGTCCACCTCCACTATCTCGCTCACGAGGCGTCATGTTCCGCCCTCCTTTCCTTATTCGCACAAACCGTAAATGAAATAATTTCTCCCCGGAAAAATGGCCACCGACACCTCCCCATTCTGATTGAACTCCACATAATCCCTAATCGGCAACCGCACCTTATCACAAAAACCTCCATCCGCCAACAACCCCGAGTCAAACCTCCACCCCCGCCTCTGCTCTCGTCCCGTACTGAACCGAATATCCAGCCAGTGGGGTGCATGGTCCGAGATAACTATCCCCGCATACTCTGCCCCCTCCACCCCAACCAAAATCTCCCGACTCACTAAAAGTAATCAATCCTCGAATACACCTTATAGACGTGTGAAAAGAAGGAATGCTCCCTTCCCCCTGGCTTCTGAAAGCGCCTTGGATCCACCATATCCATCCTCTCCATAAACACCCCCCCAATCAGCTCCCTTGCCATTTGTACCCTACCCATCGACCTGGGGCTCGATCTATCCATCCTCGGCTCCAGGACACAGTTAAAATCTCCTCCCATGATCAACTGGTACGTGGCCAAATCCAGGATTGCTGCTAGCAACCCCCTATAAAACCCACATCATCCCAATTTGGGGCACACACATTTACCAACGCTACCAGTGCCCCTTCCAATACCCCACTCACAATCACATATCTCCCACCTGGATCCCTCACCTCCTTCGCACTCGTGATTCCCATTTTTGCTCCTTAAAATCACAACACCCCTCGATTTCAAATCAAACCCCAAGTGAAAAACCTGCCCGACCCACCCCTTCCTTAACCTAACCTGGTCCTTCACACGGAGGTGATTCTCCTGCAAAAAGACAACCCTCACTTTCATGCTCCTGAAGTGCGCGAACACCTGCGACCTTTTAACCGGCCCATTCAGTCCCCGGACGTTCCACGTTACCAACCTTACCGGAGGCTTGTGCCTCCAATCCTCTCTACCGTCCGTCATCTTCCCCACTTAACTCCTGCCCCATTAATTTCACCTAGCCCATCCCAGATGGCCCCTTTCTTCGCCCTTGACCATGTCATCTCTCACCCCCTGCTGCGTTGCAGAAACCCCCTCCCCCAGCTTTTTCCCTTCTCCTTCTTCCCCCCCTCCCCCAGCCACCCCTCTTGACCTTCTCCCCCACCACCTCACTTCCGTTCCCCGGTATAACCTGCTAGCGCGGCTGCCCCTGCCCAAAGGCACCTCCTAATTACCTCCCCCCTCCTCAAAGAAGAAAGCCTTCTGCTGGCCTTACCCTCCCCCACCCAAACAAGGACTTCTCCTGAACTCCAAGTAGCCTTCTCCAAAAGCAAACAAACAGATGTTAAACACAAACAGTCCCATGAAACAGGAGTGGGGATGGGAACATCCTTCTCCACATAAACCTTTCACCCCTACAACTCCTTACAATCTCAACATTGAGCAGAAACCACACCCCGACAAAAAAAGGCGAAAATCCCCCAATCCCTACACCCACTTCAACCATGCTACCGACCATTACATAGTGTCAGCACCCCGGTTCCCAAGCATTGTCCACTCAGTTCTCCCCCAGTTTATGCTCCTTAATGAAGTCTTCGGCCGCTTCTTGCGCCTCTAAATAATACTCTCGGCCTCCGAACGTCACCCATGATTTTGCCGGGTGGAGCACCCCAAACCTGATCTGTCACCGGTACAGCACCGCCTTGGCCTTGTTGAAACCTGCCCACTGTTTTGCCAACTCGGCTCCGATGTCCTGATAAATCCAGATGTTATTTCCCTCCCAGTTGCAGCTACGCTTCTCCCTGGCCCACCGTAGAATTTTCTCTTTCTCCACAAATTTGTGGAGTCTCACGATCACCGACCGTGGCGGCTCCCCAGCTCTAGGATTCTGCCTCCGAGACCTAAGCGCTCAGTCCACTTCAGGTGTCTTATCTAGCACCCCTTCTGCCAACAGTCCCGCCAGCATCCTCGAGACGTACCTCGTGGCGCTCACATCTTCCACCCCAGGCAGGCCCACTATTCACAGGTTCTGCCTTCTCGAGGCATTCTCCTGCTCCTTCACCTTTGCCCTCAGCGTTTTACAAAGGTCTCCTAGGAGCCCCATCTCCGCCTCCAGAGCCACCACACGATTGCTGTGGTCCGAGATCACTCCTTCAATCTCCCGAATCTATGACCCCTGAACCTCCAAACTCCTCTCCATCCGCTCCAAAGTACTCTTCAGGGGTGCCACAGCTTCTGCAATGGCCTTTGGATGATCCTCATACATTTCTTTCCTCTGTTTATGGAATTCCTCATTGATAAAAGTCATCAGTTCCTGTATCTGGAGCCTTACAGCTTTCCCCTCCCCTGCCTGCATGCTGGAAGAGACTGTCTGTGAAGCACAACAATGTTTCAACTTTCCAGCCAAACCCCTCACTTTTTTCTGCCGTGTCCGGTGATCAGAAGACGTACCATTCCAGGGGTAAACTACTCTAACATTCACCTACGCCTTTTCATCAAAATTCCACCCAGATCTGGGTAAAAAGAGCCCTTTTGTGTGACTTTGAACAGGAACAGCCCTTTATGTGACCAATCATTCCATGGTCACAAGCAGAAGTTGACATATTTCTGTTATCTTACAATTATCTATATTGGTGATCCGTTATCTGGCTTGTGCCCATCAGTCACCCACCCTGTCGAGATTCCTTGCTGTTTAATGGCTCTTCTCGATATATGGATGCTGCAATAGACAAACAGCTCCACTTCCCCTTCGAATATTGCCATAGGAATGATTGGTCACATAAAGGGCTGTTCCTGTTCAAAGTCACACAAAAGGGCTCTTTTTACCCATGTATCAGAACAGGGAACTGGATCACAGTTTAACATCTACAATATTGTATCATTTGTGACAGTGCAACAGTCTTCGGCCTTCACTGAGGTGTTAATTCTTTGCTCAAGTGGGACCTTAACGTCCAACTGAGATATGCGACCATCACCAACTGAATCAAGCTGACATCACTCCACGTGAGTTGCTTTCAGTATCACGGGGAGACTTGCCGTGCCTCCTGGTGGTCAGCTGAGGAGCAAAATTAGCAGCAGCCTGAAGATAAAAAAGGGGGAGACTAAATCTGGTCGCCTTCCCCTCACGGCCATTTTAGCGTGTTATGCACAGTACACACAATATCTTTGCTCAGATTTATTATCGTGCTCAAGATTCAGTATTCTGTAATTTTATTTTGCATTGGCTGGTTAAATTATCCAGTAATTAATAATGATTTTCTTCACCCAATTGTGGGGAATTAACATGAATCATGAGGTTGAGCCTGGAAATGCTTAGTGGTGGTTTACAGTTGCCCTTCTTGTAATGTGGAGTGAGGCACTGAACTAATTTATTTTTCTGATTTGATTTCCAACGGCAGAAAATGAAAAAGGAGCTGGTGTACACTCACTACTGCGATACCTGTGATCGGGGCTTCAAAAAACAGGAGAAATACAATGAGCATTTGTCTCAGCACATCCAGGTGAGAGGGGCTCCGGTTGGGGCAAGCATGGTAGTTTTGTCTGAATTGCTTCCTAAGACGAGCTGCACCCACCTGAACCAAAAGCATTAAAAGCATGCAAGTGTTCAATTTGCCATGTTTAGATTCTGGGTGCAGGACAGTGAGCTGGATACTGGTCTTTGGCCTTGGGGACCTGAGTGCACATCCATCCCAGGCTGATGGGATGAAACTATCTTCTGCATGCTGGCCTTTGGGTAACTTCAATTGAGATGTAAGTGGACACAGGTTGGGTGCATAAAATTAGCAACTGGTGCAAAATGGGGATATTGTCTTTCAGATATGCTTCAGCATCGTTGGTGTGGAAATTAAGGTGAAAATACGACACTTGTGCAGAAAGAGAGATCTTTTCTGCAGTTGGGGTTGAACAGCTGTTTTGACCTGGCGTGCAGAATGCTTCACTCTGTATCTGGCTGTTTAATCCTTTGCATCGGGACTGAATTGACTCTGAATGCCTGAAATGTGAAAACTTCACTTGGTTGACATAAATTCTTGGCACGTACCGATCCCCAAGGGACAGAACATACAATTTGGGGAGGGCTGGAAGAAAAATTCATGCTGATTTGTAGAATCTTGAAGCTGATAGCAGATTGCAAAGTTCAGTGACAGAATAGTTACACAAATTGACCTTTGTTGCACTGTATCAAATTTTCTTGGTAATTATTCTGACCAGTTGAAATCTGCCCGGACAAATCCATCAATTTGTGCAACTATTCCGTCACTAAACTTTGCAACCTACTGTCAGTTTCAAGATTCCACAATTCAGCAGAAATATTTCTTCCAGCCCTCCCCAAATTGTACGTTTTGTCCCTTGGTGGGAGGTACGTGCCTTGAATTTGTTAACCTGCTCCTGCTGTATTCCCAGTTTCACGATTTGATCGAGAGCCCTCAACAAGATTCTCATAATGTCCAAAATGAATTAGATTGAACCGTCCCAACGCGAAGCAGTCCGCTTGATCTGCATCACATCCACTACCCTAAACCTGCACTTCTCTATCAGCAGTGCACACTGGCTGTAGTGTGTATTTTCTAAATATGCTTTGCAGCAATTTGTCAAGACTCATTCGAACAAGCACCCAAACCCGCAACATCCAGACCCAGGAGAACAAGGACTGAGGGCTCATGGGCACACCACTCTGACTCACTTCCTAACATGCATATATTGCATCATTACTTCTTTGTCACTGGGTTAAAATCCGCAAACTCCCTCTCTAAAAGCACTTGGAGTGTTACAACCCAATGGACTACAGCGCTTCAAGAAAGTGGTGTACCATTATTCTCTCGAGAGCAGTTAGGGCTGGGTAATAAATGCTGACCTTCTCAATGATGCGCACATCCCATAAATAAATTTTAAAAAGTGGAGGCACTGCACATTTTATCTTTTAGTTGTGAATGTTGTAACAAAATGTGAGTGCACAGATTGAAGACAATGAAGCTATTTGGGGACAGGCGAGCCCAGCTGCTGTGTATCAGACTTTCCCTAAAAGTGCTTCTACGGTCTGTTTATTTGTGTTAACATGCAGACTCTTACACAGAGAGTGGTGGGTGTGTGGAATGCACTGCCAGAAGAGGTGGTGGAGCCTGAGTCATTAGGGGCATTTAAGCAACTCTTGGACAGGCACATGGACAGCAGTAAATTGAAGGGGTGTAGGTTAGGTTGACCTTAGATTAAGTAAATGGTCGGCGCAACATCGTGGGCGGAAGAACCTGTACTGTGCTGTACTGTTCTATGTTCAATTTCATAGTGAGGTCTCAAAAATCTGTTCCATTCACTTTTCTCATTTCCATCTGGACAGTCAAATATTTTAAATAGGATTCTGGCTGAGGGCATGAGTAGCTTCTTTTCACCAGATCATGCCACCCAAAAGCTTTTTGTTTAATCTCTACAGATTGCAGAAGGCTCTGTGAAGGGTGAATGCATCCTCTTCGTGCACTAGTCTTAGCCTCATCCAATTTACAATAGTTCACAGGGTGCATATGACGGTGGCCAGAATGAGCAGGTTTTTTGAGGGGGTGGAGGATAGGCCGGGGCGGGGGGGGGCACGAACCATGTCCACATGTTTTGGGCCTGTCCGAAACTGGAGGGATTCTGGCAGAGGTTGGCTGACGTGATGTCTGAGCTGCTGAGACTGAAGGTGGTCCCAAGTCCAGAAATGGCAATTTTTGGAGTGTTGGAAGACACGTCAGTCCAGGGGCTGAGAGAGGCTGACGTTTTGGCCGTTGCCTCTTTGGTAGCCCGGAGATGGATCTTGTTGGGATGGTGGGACTCGGGGCCGCCGAATCCGGGGGTGTGAGTCAGCGACCTCGCGGAATTTCTTAGGTTCGAGAAAATCAAGTTCGCCTTGAGAGGGTCTGTGGCGGGGTTTGCCCGGAGGTGGAAACCATTTATAGATTTCTACCAGGTTAGTTAGGTCGGAAGGGAGGGGGGGACCCTTGGGGTTAAAAAAAGAAGGCAGAGGGTGGAGGGTAACAGCAGGGAGGGTGGGGCGCGGGGGTGTTGGTTATTTATTTGTTATGAGATTTCCTGTTCTCTTTTTGGTTTTGGTTGCATATGGTGTATGTATAGAAATGCCTTAATAAAAACCTTTTGAAGGCCAGAACACCGGCCTCTTTCGCCTCCTGCACTCCCGGCTCCACGGCAACCCCAAAAATTGCGAGTCCCCAGCCTGGCTTGACCCTGGATCCCACCACCCTCGACACCGTCCTTGCTACCCCCTTCCAAAATTCCCCCAGCGCTGGGCATGCCCAGAACACATGGGCATGGTTCGCTGGGCTCCCCGAGCACCTAGCACACCTGTCTTCGCCCCTGAAAAACCTACTCATCCGCGTCCCGGTCATGTGGGCCCTATGTAGAACCTTGAACTGTATGAGGCTAAGCCTCGCACAGGAAGAGGAGGAATTCACTCTCTCCAGGGCATCCGCCACGTTCCCTCCTCAATCTCCTCATCCAGCTCCTCTTCCCATTTACCCTTCAGCTCCTCCACCGAGGTCTCATCCACCTCCTGCATGACGTGGTACACGTTCGAAATCCTCCCTCCTCCAACCCACACCCCCGAGAGCACCCTGTCCCGTATCCCACGTGGGGGCAGCAGAGGGAACCCCTCCACCTGCCGCCTGGCAAACGCCCTAACCTGCATGTACCTAAACATGTTCCCCGGGGGGAGCCCAAACTTCCCCTCTAACTCACCCAGGCTCGCAAACCTCCCATCCACAAACAGGTCCCTCAACCTCCTAATACCTACCCTGTGCCAGCCAAGAAACCTGCCATCAATACTCCCTGGTACAAACCGGTGGTTCCCCCGTATCGGGGACTCCATTGAGCCCCCCACCTCTCCCCATGCCGTCTCCATTGCCCCCAGATTTTGAGGGTAGCCGCCACCACCGGGCTCGTGGTATACCTCATTGGAGGGAGGGGCAACGGCGCCGTTACCAACGCCTCCAGGCTCGTGTCCACACAGGACGCCATCTCCATCCTCTTCCATGCTGCCCCTGCCCCGCCCATTACCCACTTACGCACCATCGCTGCGTTGGCAGCCCAATAGTACTCACAGAGGTTGGGCAGCGCCAGCCCCCCTCATCCCTGCCCCGCTCCAAAAACACCCTTCTCACCCTCTGAGTCCCATGCGCCCATACAAATCCCGTAATACTCCTGTTGACCCTCCTAAAATGGCCTTTGGGATAAGGATGGGGAGGCA
Source organism: Scyliorhinus canicula (assembly GCF_902713615.1). NCBI lineage: Eukaryota > Metazoa > Chordata > Chondrichthyes > Carcharhiniformes > Scyliorhinidae > Scyliorhinus > Scyliorhinus canicula. Next base: position 112,218,750 of record NC_052152.1, read on the forward strand.
CTGGAACAGGAACAAAAACCTCAGGAGCACCGCCATCTTGACTGACTGCACCCTGCCCGCCAGCGACAGCGGCAACATGTCCCATCTTTTAAACTCCTCCTCCATTTGCTCCACCAGCCTAGTGAGGTTAAGTTTGTGTAGGGCCCCCCAGCTCCTATCCACCTGGACTCCCAGGTACCTAAAGCTCCTCCCTGCCCTTTTCAGTGGGAGCCTACCAATCCCCTCCTCTTGATCCCCCGGGTGCACGACACACAGCTCACTCTTACCCAGGTTGAGCTTGTACCCTGAAAAGCCCCCAAATTCCCTACGAATCTTCATCACCTCCGGCATTTCACCCACTGGATCCGCAACATATCGCAACAAGTCATCTGCGTATAGTGACACTCGGTGCTCCTCCCCACCCCGCATCAGACCCATCCAATTCCTCGACTCGCTCAACGCCATGGCCAGGGGCTCAATTGCCAACGCAAAGAGCAAGGGGGACAGGGGACATAACTGTCTCGTCCCCCGGTACAACCAAAAGTACTCCGATCTCCTCCTATTCGTGGCTACGCTCACCATCGGGGCCTCATATAACAGCCTCACCCAACTGACAAACCCCTCCCCAAACCCAAACTTTTCCAGCACCTCCCACAAGTACTACCACTCAACCCTATCAAAGGCCTTCTCTGCGTCTAATGCTACCACTATCTCCGCCTCCCCTTCTACCGCCGGCATCAGTATAACATTCAGAAGCCTACGTATATTGGTGTTCAGCTGCCTTCCCTTCACAAATCCCGTCTGGTCCTCATGAATGACCCCCGGCACACAGTCCTCTATCCTTGTGGCCAAGATCTTCGCCAACAGCTTGGCATCCACATTTAACAACGAGATCGGCCTTTATGATCCACACTGCAGGGGGTCCTTGTCCCGTTTAAGGATCAAGGAAATCAGCTCCCGTGACATAGTCGGGGGCAAAGCCCCCCACCTCCCTTGCCTCGTTAAAGGTCCTAACCAACAGGGGGCCCAGCAGGTCTGCGTACATTTTGCAAAATTCGCCCGGGAACCCATCCGGCCCCGGCGCCTTCCCCAACTGCATGCTGCCTATCCCTCTGACCAGCTCCTCCAGCTCAATCGGCGCCCCCAGCCCCTCCTCCACCTTCGGAAATCTTAGCCTGACCAAAAAGTGCCCCATTCAATTCCCCATAAAAGTCCCTGAAGACCCCATTAATGTCCACCCCCCTTCGCACCACATTTCCTCCCCTATCCGTCACTCCACCAATCTCCCTGGCCGCGTCCCGCTTACAGAGCTGATGCGCCAGCATGCTACTCGCCTTCTCCCCATATTCGTACACCGCTCCCTGTGCCTTCCTCCACTGAGCTTCCTCCTTTCTGGTGGTCAGCAAGTCGAACTTGGCCTGAAGGTTACGCTGCTCCCTCAGCAGTCCCTCCTCCGGAGCCTCCGCGTATCTCCTGTCCACCCTCACCATCTCCCCCACCAATCTTACCCTCTCTCTTTGCTCTCCCCTCTCCCTATGGGCTCGGATGGAAATCAACTCCCCTCTAATCACCGCCTTCAATGCCTCCCAAACCGTCCCCACCCGGACCTCCCCATTATCGTTGGCCTCTAAGTACCTCTTGATACACCCCCGAACACGCCCGCCCACCTTCTCATCCGCCAGCAGCCCCACCTCCAGATGCCAGAGCGGGCGCTGGATCCTCTCCTCCCCCAGCTCAAGGTCTACCCAGTGTGGGGCATGATCCGAAATTACTATGGCCGAATACTCGGCATCCTCCACCCTCGAAATCAGCCCCCTGCTCAGAACAAAAAAATCGATCCGGGAATAGGCTTTATGCACGTGGGAGAAAAATGAACACTCCCTGGCCCTCGGCCTCGCGAACCTCCAAGGATCCACCCCTCCCATCTGATCCATAAACCCCCTCAACACCTTAGCCGCCGCGGGCCTCCTGCCCGTCCTGGACATGGATCGATCCAATGGGGGATCCAACACTGTATTAAAGTCCCCCCGCCCAGTATCAGGCCCCCCGTCTCTAGATCCGGTATGCGGCTCAACATGCACCGCATAAAACCCACATCGTCCCAGTTTGGGGCATAGACATTCACCAGCACCACCCGCTCCCCCTGCAACTTGCCGCTCACCATCACAATCCTCCCTCCATTGTCAGCAACCACCGTTGACGCCTCAAACGATACCCTTTTCCCCACCAGAATCCCCACCCCCCGATTTTTTGCATCCAGCCCCGAATGAAACACCTGGCCTACCCAGCCCTTCCTCAGTCTAACCTGGTCCGCCACCTTCAGGTGCGTCTCCTGGAGCATAGCCTCGTCCGCCTTCAGCCCCTTCAGGTGCGTAAACACCCGGGCCCGTTTGACCGGCCCATTCAGCCCCCTCACATTCCAAGTTATCAGCCGGATCAGAGGGCTCCCTGCCCCCCTCCCCTGCCGACTAGCCATAACCCATCCCCTGCCCGCCCCAGACCAGCACCCCCCGCTCGGCCAGTTCCCCACGATGGCAGCCGCGTTACTCCCCCATAGCACTCCTGTGAGCCAGCTAACTTCTGCTGACCCCGGCGGCTCCCGCCACACCTCCGACCCCTCCCAACATGGGGCTACTTCTCCCCATACATATCAGCAGACCCTCCTCCCCCTCCCGCTCTCGCGCGGGATAGAAGCCCGCGCTTCTCAGCTCCGACCCCGCCCCCATCCACCCTCCGCATGGGAAACAAAAGAAAAGCCCGCGCTTTCCCCCTGCCTGACCCCGCGGCCACGCAAAAAAGACAGCGCCCCACCCGCCCTAGAAACAACACACAACCAGCTTGAAACAGCATAAAACAGAGACCCTTCCCACCAAAAGTTAACACAGTTATTTACAAACCCTCGACCCTCAGTTAGAGTCCAACTTCTCGGCCTGCACAAAGGCCCACGCCTCCTCCGGGGACTCAAAATAAAAGTGCCGGTCCTTATAGGTAACCCACAGATGCGCCGGCTGTAACATGCCAAACTTCATACTCTTTCTGTGGAGCACCGCCTTCATCCGGTTGTACCCGGCCCTCCGCTTAGCCACCTCCGCACTCCAGTCCTGGTAGATCCGCACTCCAGTCCTGGTAGATCCGCACTCCAGTCCTGGTAGATCCGCACTCCAGTCCTGGTAGATCCGCACTCCAGTCCTGGTAGATCCGCACTACTGTGTTCTCCCACTTGCTACTCCGCTCCTTCTTGGCCCACCTAAGCACGCACTCTTGGTCAACAAACAGGTGGAACCGCACCAGCACTGCCCGTGGCGGCTCATTCGGCTTGGGCCTCCTGGCCAGTATTCTGTGGGCCCCCACCAGCTCCAGGGGCCCCTGGAAGGACCCAGCTCCCATCAGCGAGTTCAGCAAAACGACCACATAGGCCCCCAGGTCTGACCCCTCCAGCCCCTCCGTGAGGCCCAGGATCCGCAAATTTTTCCACCTCGACCGGTTCTCCATCTCCTCGAACCGCTCCTGCCACTTCTTATGGAGCGCCTCATGCATCTCCACCTTTACTGCGAGGGCCACAGCCTCATCCTCTCTTTCGGAGGCTTGTTGTCGGAGCTCCCGGATCTCCACCCCCTGGGCTGTCTGTGTCGCCAGCAGCTTGTCCGTATTCGCCTTCAGCGAGTCTCGCAGCTCCACTTTTAGCTCCCGAAAACCGCTGGAGAGTCTCCTGCTGCTCCTGCGCCCACTGCCTCCATTCCTCAAGGCCTCCGCCGGCCGTCGTCTTGATTTTTTTCCCCCGCTTTTTCTTAGGCGCTGCCACCACTATTTTGCTGGCCCCACTCCTGGTCCAGACCATAGACCACTGGGGATCCGCTACAGACACCTTCCCACGTCGGGAACCTTCGAGCAAGTACCGCTGGGGGCCCTTAAAAGAGCCCAAAAGTCCGTTCCTGGCGGGAGCTGCCGAACGTTCAGCTTAGCTCCACATAGCCGCAACCGGAAGTCAGAATTGTCAAGTCTAAAGGTATCAAAGGTGTGAGCGTGGTTTCAGCAGCAGATGAGTTGAGGTACGGACAGAACTACGGAGATAAAACTGGTCTACAAACATGTCTGCCTTCCATAACGGCACCATTGCCTCTTATGACAGGGGAATTCACCCACATTTGTGGATTTCTATGTAATTTAAGTCAAAAGCATCTAGGTTGCATGATCTGGTGACAAGGCTTTTAATGGCGTCAGAAGGAATCCTATTTAAAATATTTGACTGTCCAGATGGAAATGAGAAAAGTGAATGGAGCAGATTTTGGAGACCTCACTGTATGAAATGAAGCTGCATGTTAACACAAATAAATAGACCGTGGAAGCACTTTAAGGCAAAGTCTGATACACAGCAGCTGGGCCAGTCTGCCCCCAAATAGCCTGATTTGTCTCTCACTCGTGTGCTTACATTTTGCTATAACATTTCTCCTTGGCCAAGCTTTTGCTTATCTTCCCTAATATCTATTTATGTGGCTTGTTGTCAAATTTTGTTTTATAATTCCATTGCAAAACGCCTTGGATGTTTTATTACATTCAAGACACAATATAAATATTTGTCGCTGTTGACAGGCAGCAGTTCATGTATGCCAGGCGTGGGGCCTATACTTCAACATGCCAATTAAAATAACATACAGGCTGCACAAGCACAGATCCAGAAATTCCCACTGGGAATGAACTCTATTGTGCTGACTTTTGCCATTTAATAGAACCAGTGAGAGGATAGACCGGCAGGTGTTAAATAGGAATTTGATCTTTTGGGGTTATGAGACTAGGTTTTGTAGTTGTTGGTGTTTTCTTTTTTTTTTCCAGAGTGTTGTATTTTGCGAATGAGAATTCCAAAGGAACAGGAGTCGGCCATTCGGCCACTCGAGCCTACTCCACCATTCAATAAGATTACAACTGATCTGGTTGTGGTCTCACCTCCACTTTGCTTTAACCCCTGACTCCCTCACCCAACAATTTTGCCCCAAATAAATTCGAGGACCCATCCTCCACTACTCTTTGGGGAAGATAATTCCACGCACAATGACCCTTTGGGGTCAAGAAAAAAAGAGAAAATATTGAAATATGATGCCATGCTCCTTTACCCCAACCCCCTTTAGCTTAACAATTGCACGCAGATTTTGTTTGATACATTTAAAATACCCAATTATTTTTTTTCCAATTAAGGGGCAATTTAGCGTGGCCAATCCACCTACCCTGCCCATCTTTGGGTTGTGGGTATGAGACCCACGCAGACATGGGGAGAATGCCAACTCCACACGGACAGTGACCGGGGCCGGGATTGAACCCAGGTCCTCGACGTCATGAGGCAACAGTGCTAACTACTGCATCACTGTGCCGCCCCATGCACGCAGATTTTAAGATTAACATGGATTACAAATGCATCTGAAGCTACAATGGTCTCATTAACACAAAGTCCCTTAAGCACACAGATTGACTGCGGTTACACTCCGTTCTAAATTCAAGTTAATGCCAGTGGATTTCTTCTCAGAATACCTCAAGGTGATTTGCATGTTAGTTTCCAAACTCCATTTCTAAAGACGCTTTAAAATGTTCTCTCTCAATAATGCTTTCCACTAGTGGTTTGCATTCTGAAATCCAGTCCATGTTTTCCAGATGACTTAAACAAAGCTTCCACTCCACTTTTAACAGCGGATCCAATATCCAGGTTTTACAGCACTCCTGTTAGGAATTCTTTGCCTTGACTGTTGTATAAACTGTTCAGAATTGCTTTAACTCTAGATTCCCACATTCTATTAAGATGGCATCAAACTTTTGATTTACCTCTCAAGTCTTCTTTCCCTTTTTAAATCTGGTTACTGCAATCCCCTCTTTAACTCAGAAACTTTATTTACTTTTCCTTGAATTCTTTTGAACAATACCTTGGTCTATCTCTTAACTTCGGTCGTCATAGGATATTCTTGTCCCAATTCCCTGGTTATCTAGACTAAAGCTTGTTCTTTGGGAGGCCTACCTCTTTGCAGCTCTCGTTATGTCCAGTCTTCTGGCAGAGTTGAGAGATGTTCACCCCCTGGTGTCCTTCAACGATCAACAAACTCAGCTAAATTAAGAACAAAAAGCCATCCTACTTTAATAGTATCTCCAATTGCTAGGCAACATCTGCATACTTCTGACTTATTTACTCTTCATATACCTTTAATCACAATAGAAACGCAGTTAGAACTTCACCAACTACCACACATGTAATCACCATTGTCCAGCATGAATCCAACTATTGGCTTCACCCTCCTTTCCACAGAAACACTAAATATTTCTTATTTCTAATGTTTACCAATCCAGATATAAATTGCTTAAATCTACCTTTGTTATCCAAACACCTTTGATTTGGGACATTATCAAATGCGTTTTGGATATTCAAGTACACCACATCTACAGGTTCCCCTTTATCCACCTTGAATATTACTTATCAGATCAGTTAAACACTTTTCCTTTCACAAAGCCATGTTGACTCTGCCTGATCAAATTGTTCTTATGTAAGTATCCTCCAATAACCTCCTTAATAATGGGTTCCAGCACTTGCCCTATGACAGGTGTTAGGCTAACTGGCCTTTACTTTTCTGCTTTTTACTTCCCCCCCTCTGTTACGTTGGCTATTTTCCTATCCACTGGAACTTTTCCAGAATCTATGGAATTTTGGAAGATTATAATCAATGCACCTACTTACTATCTGTGCCATCACGTCTTTTAAGAGGCTAGAATTCAGGTTATCTAGTCCTGGAGACTTGTTTCGGTCTAATAGTTTTCCTAGCACCCTTTTTCTGCTGCTGATGATTGCATTAAGTTCATCCCTTCCTATCATTCACTTTTCAAAAATTTTTGGGAAGTTTTCAAAGTCCTCTACCATGAAGACAGACACAAAATACCTGTTCAACGCTGTCAATATTTTTTTGTTTTTGATCACCCGTTCCCCAGACTGGCTTTTTAGAGGACCAACACTAGCTTCAATTACTTTTTTCCTATTCGAATATTTGTAGAAATTTTTACTATCAATTTTTATACTATATTTCTTTCATATTCTGCTTCCTGCCTCTTATCATTTAAGTCATTCTTAGTTGGTTCTTAAAATCTGTCCAATTCTCTAACCTACCACTAATCTTTGCAGATTTGTACAGTGTTTAATACCCTTAACCTCCTTATTTAGTCACACATGATGCATCCTTCTCAAAGAGCCTTTCTCTCTCACTGGGATAAATCTTTCCTGAATGTTGTAAAATATCTCCTTAAATGTCTGTTACTGCAACTCTACCATGCTACCTTTTAATCTAGATTCCCAGTTCACCACAGTCAACTCTGTCTTCATACAGTTACGGACGCCTGGTCAGCTCTCAGTAGCTCAGAGACTGGACCAGAAAGATTTAAGACAGTGCGGAAAGATCGATTGTTCCAGGGATGGTACTATAGGAAATCGTACTTGGTTATTTTATAAACAAACATTATTAAAACAAAAGTAAACACAATATTTAAACTTCAACCCTAACAATCACATTACATGTAGTTTCTTAGCCTTAACACACTAGTTCCTATTAAATACAGCTGTAATGGCACCGCGGCGTCAATGGCCGGCGTCCTGAAGAAAACAACTGACTTAGTGGGTCTTGCTGTGGCGCAGAATCCTCATGAGAAGTTAAGAATTGTGTACTCCAGAATTCTTACTGTCCTGCAATCAGTCCCTCAGGATGCAGCCTAAAGGAAGTACACCGAGCAGACCATCAATGACAGGTTAAACATGGTAAAATTGGAGCAAGATGTTCAAAAACTAGTGGACAAAATCAACTGGGCAGTTAGAGGAAGTCATTTTACAGGCTGAGGATGAACTTTCTCTGGCATAAAAATTGGTCAAGTGGAAACCTTGGGAAGCATTAATCGAAGAAGCCCCTCACAATCAATGGAAATGGCCACTTTAAACTTTGTGAATTACACTGCTTTATTTGGCAAATCATACTGTCTGTTCTGACAATTCCAACCTGTATAGATGTTATTAAAATGAATCCCTGAAACAAAAATAAATCAATAAATAAAGCTGTAATATAACATGGAGCTCTCATGCTAATTTCGTAGACAGAAAGGCAATACTTGCATTTACGAAGCAATTTTCCTTCTGGTAGGGATATTTGGTAGCACAGTGGTTAGCACTGTTGCATCACGGCGTCTGGGACCCGGGTTTGATTCCCGGCTCGGGTCACTGTCTGTGCGGAGTCTGCACATTCTCCCTGTTTCCTCTAGTGCTCCAATTTTCTCCCACAAGTCCCGAAAGATGTGCCTGTTAGGTGAATTGGGCATTCTGAATTCTCCCTCAGTGTACCCGAACAGGCGCCGTAGTGGAGACTAGGAGATTTTCACAGTAACTTAATTGCAGTGTTAATGTAAGACTACTTGTGACACTAATACAGATTATTATTATTCATTTTGTCCAAACCCTGCCTCGATGGCAACTTTCTTGACTTTCTCCGTCGGTTTCCAATGTCTTCTGTCTGTAACTGTTCAAAACAGTATTCCTTCTCTTTCTCTGTCTAAGCTCTGCCCAGCCCCTCAAGCAGTCTCAGCGTTTCCAGACTTGAGCTTATCATCGTTATCTTAGCTGATTGCCCATTCCCATTTATACAAAAGAACAGAGCCATGCTATTGATATGCAACTAACCTCCCATTGACGGACAAAGAGACCACTGGACTCTAATGGGCTAGTAGCTGGTCAGAAAGGATGGTCCCAAAGAACAATGGATCTGAGGCATCCTGTGTATTCCCACTAATGAGTTAAAATCTCAATAGGACAATAACTCAGTCAATTGTGGGGGTATCCCTCTTTCTCTGTGCTGGCAGGTTTTTTTTCACTTTCAGTCTGTTAAACCCCTAAATTGCCTGCTACATAGGGGTCTTATTTCTGGATCAAATTTCCTAATATCTCCCTCACGTGACAATACTCTCATAGTTACCTTAATTTAGGTTTAAAACACTAGTCGTGGACCCACACTTCATTTCAAACTGAATATGAAATTCCATCATGTTGCAATCACTGTCACCTAAAGGCTCCTTTGCCCTGAGGTTATTGTCTCATTGCACAGTACTAGGTCTAGGTTAGCCTGTTCCCCGATTGGCTTTAGAATGTACTGCTTTAAGAAATAATTCGAAAAAACATACTCTAAGCTCATTTTCCAGGCTACCTTCGCCAATCTGATTTTCCCAATTTACATAATATTAAAGTCACCCATGATGAGGGGGACACGGTAGCACAGTGGTTAGCACAGTTGCTTCACAGCTCCAGGGTCCCATGTTCGATTCCCGGCTCGGGTCACTGTCGGAGCGGAGTCTGAACGTTCTCCCCGTGTCTGCGTGGGTTTCCTCTGGGTGCTCTGTTTTCCTCCCACAGTCCAAAGATGTGCAGGTTAGGTGGATTGGCCATGATAATTTGCCCTTAATGTCCAAAAAGATTAGGTGTGGTTACTGGGTCACGATGATAGGGTGGAGGTGTGGGCTTAGGCAGGCTGCTCTTTCCAAGGGCCGGTGCAGACTTGATGGACTGAATGGCCTCCTTCTGCACTGTAAATTCTATGAACCGTGAACAGTTGGGAAAAAAATAACTATCATGGTACCTTTCTTACACAGCCCATTTATTTCTTCCTGTATGCTCTGTCCTAATATAACTACCATTAGGGGGCATACAAACTACTCCACAAGTGACTTCTAGTCTTTACTACAGTATTTTATCCAAACTGATTCTACATCTTGTTCTTTCAAGCTAAGGATTTCTCTCAGTACTGAACTAATGCCATCCTGAATTAACAGAGCAGTCGTGTCGTTTTGATATGTCAAAAAAATCCTTGACTATTCCCCTCCCACCCGTGGTCACCTTTCAACCATGTCTCTGTAATGCAGCAAGTCATACATATATCTTTTTACCTGTGCTAACAATTCATTCTATTTGTTACAAGTACTACGTGCATTCAGATACAGGTCCTTCAACTCTTTTTTTTTTTAACCCATTTCGGCTTCATCTGCTGGTGTTCTGTCCCTTCCTGTTGCACTCTGGAACACATCACCCAATGGCTTCTCTGTTCCATTACTTTGTTGTTTCCTTTTGCTATGTGGAGGAGCTATTCCTTTGAGTTAGTTGAAGGGTGAGAAATAAGAGGGTGAAAGACGATATGACCAAAGCAGACTGTCCACAGCCACGTGTCCTACATCCCTACCTGGGAATTTCTGAAGGAGAACAGCGTTCCTGACCCTTGATTTGACAAGGAGGTGGCCATGGGGACCTGCTGACATGCTGCACTGCTGGTGGATGATTCGATATCACTTATTCTACACCAGGGGTGGGCAAACTTTTCCGTGCAAGGGCCACATTCAGAAATTCACAATTCACAAAGGGCCGCATAGTATATTAAGTAAAATAATTACTTCACCCGGTTATGATTCTGGGCGCCTCATATCGAACATAGAACAGTACAGCACAGAACAGGCCCTTCGGCCCTCGACGTTGTGCCGAGCAATGATCACCCTACTCAAGTCAACGTATCCACCCTATACCAGTCAGTAACCCAACAGCCCCCCCCCCCATTAACCTTAAAAAAAAATTTTAAAAAAAAAAAATTTAAAAAAAAAAATTTTTTTTTTTTTAATGACTTGGTGGGCCGCAGAAATACCTTTGGTGGGCCGCATGCGGCCCGCGGGCCGTAGTTTGCCCACCCCTGTTCTACACTATCATCCAAGGCCAGGGTGATCCGCCTCGGAGTTAAAGTCTTTTATTAATGAATTCCTCTTTGTTGTGTGTGGCACGTTAGAGGTGCATTCTTTTATAAGGACAGAAATCCCCAAAAAGTGAAATATACCATTGATCAAAGTTCTTACGGTTACATGATATAATTTCCTTGCGTTCTTGGAATGAATGGTTTCAGTTTGCAAACATGATTTTGTTTAATTAACAAGTCAATTAAAGAGCGAGAGAGGGATGAGACAGCAATTTAACCTTGCATTGTGTCTGTAAGAGAGAAAACTAAGTGCATGATAATTGTTTCATTTTAAGCTTTCCCACATTTACACCCAGTTTTGATTACTTTTCATCTGTTTATCTATTTCTTTTGGTTCTGCTGTGAAAGTGAAGCCTGGGAGCTATTCATTTGGGAAGAGTGTCATAGAATCCCTGTCAGTTTTATAGAATAAATTTATCTTGGCCAGATAAGGCTTTTTATGTAAGTGATACCACAAGGCCAGGCCACAATGGAGATGGGTGGATGAGCCCCCATCAATCATTTATATTACACAATTCTTTGCTGCATTTTGCTGGAGGAATAATCCTGCTGTTATCAGGAGACTTGTTGTGGTTTCACTCTAGTTCTGTTTGCTTCATTTCTAGGGATTATTTAAATAGAAACAAAAACAGAGAATGCTGGATAAATGCAGCAGGTCTGGCGGCTTCTGTGGAGAAAAACAAGAGTTCAACTAAGAAGGGTCATTTAGATCTGAATCTAACTCTGTTTCTCTCTACATATGCTGTCAGATCTGCTGAGTTTATCCGGCACTTTTTCTTTTTATTTCAGATTTCCAGCATCTGCAATATTTTGCTTTCATTTTAAGCGACCATCAATTATTTGAGCGACTATTTAAATAGGTGCTATGTGCCTTGTGCATAGATTTTGCTGTAAAAGAAACTGTTCACTAAGAATCCCACCTAGCCTCCAACTAAATTGGCCGTATTGTGCCAAAACTCATTTGGTCAGAATAAATTTGCCTGTAAGCAAGTGTGACCGAGGCTACACCACAATACTACAGTAATACATTCTGGAGGATGCATAATAGGACAAAAGTCTGCCATGAAGAGCATTGGAAAAGAAGACAGCTTAGCGGGAGAGGGCCGAGAGGCTTCTGGTGGCCAGATATTTAGGGCGGCAGAGTGGTTAGCACTGCTGATTCACAGCTCCAGGTTCCCGGATTCAATTCCAGCCTCAGGTGACTGTGTGAAGTTTGCACTTTATCCCCGTGTTGGGTGGGTTTACTCCGGGTGCTCCAGTTTCCTCCCACTGTCCAAAGATGTGCAGGTTAGGTGGAAGATTATACGGGGATCGGGTGGAGGCATGGGCTTAAGTACAGTGCTCTTTCCAAGGGCCGTTGCAGACTCGATGGCCGAATGGCTTCTTTCTGCACTGTAAATTCTCCGATTCTATTATTTTTCCCAGGATCTCATTGTGTCAATTTAGTGGTTTTAGAAAGAGGAGCTGTTGGATTCCAGCCTCAGCTCAGCATGTAAATGAAATATTGATTTGGAAACTTGTGTTTGAATCAGTTGGTTTTACTTACACATGAAAAATATGCTTGTGCTAAGGGCTAGAGGTTTGCAGTGTGTATCAATTATTATAAAAGATGATTGACCTATAAAGCAGATGAGGGTTATGGGGGGTGGTGTAGGCAGGAAAGTGTAGTTAAGGCCAAAATTTGATCAAGCATGATATTGCATGGTGGAGCAGGTTGGAAGGATCAAATTGCCTTCTATTTCTTGTGATCTTATTTGTTGAATTGAGCTGAGAGTTTCCTTTCGAATGTATCCTGAGAAAATGCTTTTCTGTTTGAGACAGCATTGATGCTTTTGAGGACAAGATTACTTGCTGCAGTTAACACTGACACACCTTTTGCACCCCCCTCTAGCTCTGCCAATTAGGCTGCCCTAATCCTGGGGAACGCACTGTGAGACCCTTTCTGGCTTGTGGAATGGATTGGTGGATCACTCCCTGATCTTGATCCTCCCATTCATCACAGGTTCAAAATAAATTGTCAGATCGACTCTAATTTGTGTATACCCTCAGCCAATTGTACTCCTAATAACTTACAGTAAGAAATCTTACAACACCAGGTTAAAGTCCAACAAGTTTGTTTTGAATCACTTGATTTCGGAGCGCAGCTCCTTCATCAGGTGAGTCTGAGGAAGGAGCTGTGCTCCGAAAGCTAGTGATTCAAAATGAACCTTTGGACTCTAACCTGGTGTTTTAAGACTTCTTATTGTGCCCACCCCAGTCCAACGCCGGCATCTCCACATCATGGCTAATAACTTATAATTTGGCTATTGTTAATCCTGTGACCGGTTTAGCCCACTTGGCTAGACAGCTGGTTCGTGATGCAGAGCAAGTCCAGCAGCACATGTTCAATTCCTGTACCAACTGAGGGACCGACTTCTCAACTTTGCCCCACACCTGAGGTGTGATGATCCTCAGGTTAAATCACCACCAGTCAGCTCTCCCTCTCAAAGGAGAAAGCAGTCCATGGTCATCTGGGACTATGGCAATTTTACCGTTACCGTTTACCTATTAATCTTGGTAAGAATTCTTCCTCAATCAGGAAACTCTGTTTTCTCATGTATCATTCCTGCTGTTGTGGTACAGTGGAATCTTTTAGCCAGATGTCTCAGGATGGAAGGATAGTGACATTCATTACAGGTCGATGAGCAAAATAAGTGAAAACCACGGGGGGGGGGGGGGGGGGGGGAACAAATAATTGAATGTCATGCTCATGAAGTTGGAGGGGCATAAACACTGACATAGGCCAGTTGGACCAAATGACATATTTTTCAGCTATAAAGTCTACACATAACCTTATTTCTGTAAACCGTATGCTTTCAGATACAGTGCTAGCACCCCATCCAAGAAAATATAATCCACAACTTGGCCCCGTAATGCAGTATACTATTACGATCCTAGACCAGATCCCAACAGGCTCGGATACTGGGCAGCAACCCCAATATTTTATTTAAATTTTCTAAGGCTGTGAGGAAAAGATACCTCGCTCTAGGAGTGATTTCATGCAAAATAGGGATATGGTATATTGAAACAAACTTTATTACTAACACAATATTAAAATATCTTAAACAGCACACAAGAAAATAGCTTAAAATTACACCTTAATGCTAATCAATACAGTGAGACAATAACCCTTAACCGCTATCTTTATTTCCACTCAACAAAACTACCTTGGATCTCAATCCACTTTTAAATACAGTTAGCACTCAGGAATACTTGCTGTCAAGAGATGTCTTGAAAGGGCAGCATGGTGCCGCAGTGGTTAGCACTGCCGCCTCACGGCGCTGAGGTCCCATGTTCGATCCCGTCTCTGGGTGACTGTCCATGTGGAGTTTGCACATTCTCCCCGTGTTTACGTGGGTTTCGCCCCCACAACCCAAAGATGTGCAGGCTAGGTGGATAGGCCACACTCAATTGCCCCTTAATTGGAAAAAGTGAATTGGGTACTCTAAATTTATTTTTTTAAAAGAGATGTCTTGCATACTCCACTTTGATAAAGAGGATCTTTTGAGACTGCTTAAAGAAAAAGACCTGGCGCTCTGTCAGAATAATGCAGAATCTCTGACTGTATTTCTTCAGAAACCTTCTTAGCTCACCTTCCAGCCCAAAATCTAAAACAGAACCTCAACTCCTGACTACTTCAACCCCTGGCTCCTCTCATTTACTACATTATCTCACTAAACTGAGCACACTGTCTCTAATTAATTACTCCGCAGGGAACCCTCTTAATACAAATGAGCCCAAACTTTTATGATGTTTTAATTACACCTCTGGCTCCAAAAAGTATGGCTATCTTTCAAACCAGGATTTTTTAGAAACACTACTGCAGCAGTCATACACACACTAACACAGGCTTTGAATCCTTACTGCACCAACGACACATAATACAGTATCTCTGAAATTCCTACATTCATCACAATACTTTGCATGAAAATTTGTTTTATGCTTTAAACAAGTCTACCAGGTGTCGTGATAAAGTGCGTGTATAATTAATTTTTAAAAAAATAATCTTTATTGTCACAAGTAGGTTTACATTAACACAGCTATGAGGTTACTGTGAAAAGCACCTAGATGCCACATTCCGGCGCCTGTTCGAGTACACGGAGAATTCAGAATATTCAAATGACCTAACCTATTAATTTGAAATATTGCAATTAGTGTTTATGAACAATACGTCATATCCACTGCTTGTCAACTGCAGCCTGGAAGTTATCCAAATACTTCCGTAGGCTGGCATGGATATTAGAATGTGTTTCAATACGGAACACTGCAATAGTACATTATGAGTATCAAGTGTGTTCGTAAGTTTTGAAAGTTAAGAGCTGCCTGTTGAAAAGAAATTACACATTTCATTTCCCAGTTTTGAAGCTCTGAGTCAGCAGGTAAACCTCCTGTGTTGTTCTGCGCAGCAGTTGCCAGTAGGGCCATGGTTAAGGCTTTTGTAATCTTAGTACAACCTTCAAACCTCCTGTATGGTTTGGTTAAGTTCCCAAAGCGTTTTGTTAATGGAACAACTAAAGGGTATTGACATCATGCAGGATGATCTCATTTGAAAATTTGTGACAACTTTTAGAGGGGTTTAAGACACATTTTACAGAGTTGCTGAAACTACAGTTCCAACAATTAAGACCATTGATATAGAAATCACAAACAGAATAAAAGGATTGTAATTTATACTGCTGTACTTTTCTTTGTTCTTTGTATAACCACTTGCATGACTGCAGAGTACTTTCAAGCTCTTTGTTGCCAGTGAAGTACTTTTGGCATGTAGACATGCAGGGAAATTCAGCAGCCAGTTTGGGTCCAGCACACTTCCCAAAACAACAATGAGATAAATGACCAGGAAATCAGTTTGTGATGTTGGTTGAGGGGTAAA
Source organism: Scyliorhinus canicula (assembly GCF_902713615.1). Taxonomy (NCBI): domain Eukaryota; kingdom Metazoa; phylum Chordata; class Chondrichthyes; order Carcharhiniformes; family Scyliorhinidae; genus Scyliorhinus; species Scyliorhinus canicula. Next base: position 112,234,428 of record NC_052152.1, read on the forward strand.
TATTTGTGGGGACATCTGAGAACTGCCCTGCTCTTTCAAAATAGCCCTCGAGATCTTTTTCATCCACCTGAGTTTTAAATTCTCCTCTGACAATGCAGTACACTCTCGTGGCATGGAGCCCAGATCATGCACTCAAAGCCCTGGAGTTGAACTTTAACTCATGCTTTTCTGACCCAGAGATTAGTGCTATCATTGCAGACACATCTCTTGTGTTGACTGGTGTGAAATGAATACAATAGGCATGCGTTGTTTCCAATAGAATTAGTAGATGTAAAAGAAAATAGGAAATGGGGGTAAATGTCGACCATTCCACCACTCAAACATCATGGCTAATCTTTACCTTAATGCCATTTTCCTGCACTGTCCCTTGATGTCTTTGCATAGAAATCTATTGATCTCTGTCTTGAACATAATGATTGTGCCTCCACAGTCCTCTGGAGTAGAGAATTCCAAAGATTTACAAACCTCTGTGTGAAGAAATTTCTCCCCATTTTGGTAATGGGCAAATTGATGGGATTGAAGGTAGGTAAATCCCCAGGGCCTGATAATCTGCATCCCAGAATACTTATGCAAGTGGGTCTAGAAATAGCGGATGCATTGCTGGTCATCTTCCAGGATTCTATAGATTCCGCAACAGTTCCTGCAGATTGGAGGGTAGCTAATGAAACCTCACTATTTAGAAAGGGAGGTAGAGAGAAAACAGGGAATTATAGACCAGTCAGTCTGATGTCAGTAGTGGGGAAAAGTCTAGAATCTATTATCAAATACTTTATAGCAGAGCACTTAAAAAAACAATGGCAGGATCGTGGAAATCATGCTTCACAAATATACTGGAATTCTTTGAGGTTGACAGTGGGGGGACAGTGAATGTTGTGTATTTGGATTTTCAGAAGGCTTTTCACAAAGCCCTGCATGAGAGATTAGCGTGTAAAATTAAAGTGCATGGGTTTAGGGGTAGTGTATTGAGATGGATAAAAAACTGGTTGGCAGACAGGAACCAAAGAGTAGGAATAAACGGGACTTTTTCAAGTTGGCAGGCAGTAACCGGTGGGGTATTGAAGGGATTGGTGCTTGGACCCCAGCTATTCACAATGTATATTAATGATTTAGATGAGGGGAAAAAATGTAATATCTCCAAATTTGCTGATGACACCACTTTGGGTGGGAGGGTGAGCTGTGAGGAGGATGCAGAGATCCATCAATGTGATTTGGACAAGTTGAGCGAGTGGGTGATGAATGGCTGATGCAGTGCAATTTGAAGTAATGCAAAGTTATCCACTTTGGTAGCAAAAATGAGAAGGCAGACTATAACCTGAATGGCCATAAATTAGGAGAGGGGAATATGCAATGGGACCTGGGTGTCTGCATACACCAGTCACTGAAGGTAAACATGCAGATGCAGCAGGCAGTGAGAAGGCAAATGGTATGCTGGCCTTCATACCGAGGATTCAAGTACAGGAACAGGTACTGCCTCACGGTGCCGAGGTCCCAGGTTTGATCCCAGCTCTGGGTCACTGTCCATGCGGAGTTTGCGCATTCTCCCCGTGTTTGCGTGGGTTTCTCTCTCTTCTCTCCCCCCCCCCCCCCCCCCCCCCCACACACACACACACACAACCCAAAGATGTGCAAGGTAGGTGGATTGGCAATTTAGTCCCTTAATTGGAAAAAAATAATTGGGTATTCTAAATTTATTTTTAAAAAGTACAGGAACAGTAATGCCTTACTGCAACTATACAAGGCCTTGGTGAGACTATATCTGGAATATTGTGTGCCGTTTTGGTCTCCTTATCTGAGGACGGATGTTCTTGCTCGAGAGGTAGTGCAGCAAAGGTTTACCAGACTGATTCCTGGGATGGTGGGACTGCCTATGAGGAGAGATTGAATTGGTTAGAATTGTATTCGCTGGAGCTCAGAAGAATGAGGGGGAATCTCATAGAAACCTATAAAATTCTAACAGGACTAGACAGGGTAGATGCAAGAAGGATGTTCCCAGTGGTGGGTGTGTCTTGGACCAGGGGTAACCTGAGGATAAGGGTAGGCCATTTAGGACAGAGATGAGGCAAGATTTCTTCACTCAGAGTGGTGAGCCTGTGGAATTCCTTACCACAGGAAGTAGTTGAGGCCAAAATATTGTCTGTTTTCAAGAAGGAGTTAGATATTGCACTTGGGGTGAAGGGGATCAAAGTTTATGGAGGCAAGGTGGGATCAGGCCATTGAGTTCAATGATCAGCCATGATCATAATGAATCGTTAAGCAGGCTCAAAGGGCCGAATGGCCTCCTCGTCCTATTCTCTGTTTTTATTTTAGTCTTAAATGGCCTGCCTCTTATTCTGAGATCGTGCCCCCTGGTTCTAGACCCCCCCCCCCTCCCCCCAAGGAAACTTTATTCCTACATCTACCCCAGAAGAATTTTGTATGCTTAAATGAGATTGCCTCTTATTTTTCTAAACTCTATGGAGAATTAAGGCCCAGTATCCTCAATCACTCCTCATAAAACAATCACACCATTCTAGAAGTCAGTCTGGTGAACCTTTGTCACGCTCCCTATATGGCGGTATGGTAGCATAGTGGTTAGCACTGTTGCTTCACAGAGCCAGTGTCCCCAGATTCGATTCCCGACTTGGATCACTGTCTGTGCAGAGTCTGCACGTTGTCCCCGTGTTTGAGTGGGTTTCCTCCGGATGCTCCGGTTTCCTCCCACAAGTCCTGAAAGATGTGCTTGTTAGGTGAGTTGGACATTCTGAATTCTCCCTCTGTGTACCCGAACAGGCGCCTGAGTGTGGCAACTGGGGGCTTTTCACAGTAACTTCATTGCAGTATCAATGTACGCCCACTTGTGACAAAGATTATTTTAAAAAATTATTATATGGCAAGCATATCTCTCCTTAGATAAGGAAATTAAAACTCTACACAGTACCCCAGGTGCAGTCTCACCAAGACTCTACAATGGCAGTAAAACATCTTTACTCCTGTACTCAAATCCTCTTGCAATAAAGACCAATATAGCATTTGCCTTTCTAGTTGCTTGCTGCACCTGCATGTTAGCTTTCAGTGACGAATGAACAAGAACACCCAAATCCCTTTGGACAATAACACTTTTCTAACACACTCTTTTTAAGAATTACTCTGCATTTTTGTTTTTCCTACCAAAGAGGATGACTTCACATTTTTCCACACTATTCCATTTGTCATGTCTTGCACGCTCATTTAGTCTGTCTAAATCCCCATAAAGCCTCTTTGTATCGTCCTCACAAACTTTCATTCCACCTTGTTTTGTGTAATCGGCAAACTTGAAAACATTGCATTTGGCATTTGGTCCCCATATTCAAATCATTGGTATAGCTTGCGGATATAAGGGACGGGATCTACCTGTCGTGTCGCGCTCGAACGGGGTCATGACGCGGCCAGTAGATGCGGGGTGAAACCGCCTGCAGCCTTCCCAGCAGCCGGTATGCCTCATGTGATCTACTCCGATCCTGTGAGGCATCGAGATCAGGATCCCACCCACAATGGGCGTGACCAAGCAATGCTAGCTTAAGTAGGTCTTAAAACTACTGAGGCCCACTCACCCGGATCTATTGGCTTCCCGGCATCTTTAATCTTTATTGTCACAAGTAGGCTTACATTGCAATGAAGTTGCTGTGAAAAGCCCCTAGCCGCCACATTCCGGCACCTGTTCGGGTACACAGGGTGAATTCAGATGTCCAAATTACCTAACAGCACGTTCTTTGGGACTTGTGGGAGGAAACCGGAGCACCTGGAGGAACCCCAAGCAGACACGGGGAGAACGTGCAGACTCTGAACAGACAGTGACTCAGCCGGTAATTGAACCTGGGACCCAGAACACTTTGTGGGGTGGTAATGCCCATATGTGGGGGGGGGGGGTGACATTGGCGGCCCAATCTCTGAGGAGCCGGTCTGGCCAGCAAGTTCAGCTTCCCAATGATGAAAATAATTCAAAGCGTTGGCTAAACCGGTGAGAAACTCCCCAGGGCCTAAATACGTGACTACGTGTCATTGAATAGAAGTGGGAAACTCACCGGCAGAGCCGATGGGAAACTCCCAGCAAAACCGGACACAAATGACACTTAGAAACTTTTCCGGTAGACCGTGCCTCAGGATATAAGCGTTTTTAAAATCTAGCATGTAACGCTATGGAATCTTTCTGCAGTGAGCTTTGTTCAAGAGTTCTGGTACAGTATTTCTGTCTGTGTTGCACTTAGATGTTAAAATGCAAATGTCAGCTGAATTTTAAATTTATGCATTTCTGGCATTTATTCACTCATAATCTTGGTCTGAATCTGAGTGTGTATTATGAAAACACAAATGGCAGCCTCTAGACTGATTCCTGTGTTGAACTTCAATAAACAGTTTTAAAAAGTAACTGAGGAGGTAATTCAGTTCAGTGTACCTTGCTCAGAGCAGCTTTTGAACTGGAGCTCTCCGCCTTAATCCTCTTTCCCTGTATACTTTTATGTTCTTTTTTTCAAATGTTAATTCATTTTTAATTGTAATTTTCACGACCTCAACAACCACTTGTGGTAATCACTCCCATGTTCTAGCAAACCCACTGTGATTTTTTTTGTAACTTATTCCTTCGTTTAATGTGCAGTCAGGACTTTTGTCCAAACCATGAACTGACCAGTGACAGGTTTGTGCTGGCTTGCTTTGGAACAGACATCTCTTGAACTGGACTGACTTTCCCTTTATTTCCATGAGGTGGAGGCTCCCACTGTTGGCTGATTACAGCCAGATTGAACTAGTGTGTATAAAGAACGCGCTATAAACAGAGTTCAGAGGAAATGTTCATCTGGCTAACATTCGACGAAATCTCTCCACTGGGAGCAAGTGAGAAGCAAGGCACGGTTTTGTTTAGGACTGCATTAACAACAGTAACAGTACAGTAAAGGGAAATTAATTGTTTTATTAATTGAAAAGGAGAGTGAATTCATCTTGTGGTTTTAGTATCAAGGTCAGAGAGGGCACAACTCTTCGTGGGTAAGAATAATATTTGATGAGGCAGTGCACTATACTATTAACTCAGATTGTTCTGTCTGTTTCTGCCAGTGCAAAGTCAAGGACTGCAATTTCAGTGCTCACGAGAAGCTGGTTCAGATTCACTGGAGAAATGTAAGTGTTGTACTTAATCTATTGAATGAGTGTTGCTTGAAGTATTCAAAAAATGTAAGTGATTTATTGCAGTGGTCCTCAGAATGTGGCCTGGGGAGTGTTGGCGGCCCGGGGAACAGCCCAACATGCAAGTCATTGACACGCAACCAGGGCCATACGAGAGGGCAGGCCTGAACCCTCACCCCACCACTCATGCAGCAGCACTGGGCTCCATGGGGTATTTTTCCCTGCCTAAGTGGTCCACAGACTGTGTGTGTGTGTGTGTGTGTGTGTGTGTGTGTGTGTCCCAAATCGACACAAGTGTGAACAATAACAATGTCGGTTTATAAGCAAGACGTATGGTATTGTTGCAATATAACAACTGCAAGCTCAGCTTTTTAACACTGTAGGGCTGAAAACAAAGAGAAGGAACCAGCTGACCATGGAGCTCGAAATTAGACTGTTGCTCTGAAGAAGAGTCATACGGGCTGGAAAAGTTAACTGTTTCTCTCCCCACAGACCTGCTGAACGTTTCCAGCATTTTTCGGCTTTTATTTCCGATTTCTGGCATCGGCGGCAGCATTTTGCTTCTGTGAGACAGAAGCCCTCCAGTGTGGAACCAGGCATCACCTCATTGATGTCTCATCAAAAGCAGCTCCATTCTTCCTTTAATTCTGGACGGCAGGATGGCACAATGGCACATTGCTGCCTACGGCGCTCAGGACGCTGGTCCAATCCCGGCTCCGGGTCACTGTCCGTGTGGAGTTTGCATAGTCTTCCCGTGTCTGTGTGGGTTTCACCCCCACAACCCAAAGATGTGCTGGGTCGGTGGATTGGCCACATTAAATTGCCCCTTATTTGGAAAAAAAAATAATTGTGTACTCTAAATTTTTTTTTTTTTAAATTTGAATCATTCTTTTGCAGTGGCAAGTGGAGCAGATGAGGTAGCACTGGGCTCTATGGGGTATTTTCCCTGCCTAAGTGGTCCACAGACTGAAATGCTTGGTGTTTTTCAATCTCTTGCATTGTTTTGAGAGAGTAGCTTGGATAATTGTGATAAAATACAGCCTGATCTTTGTTTGCTCCTTTGTTTTCTTTTTTGTGCACAGGCACATGGGCCAGGAGCAAGAAGAATTCAGCTGGATACGCCAGAGCAAATTGTCAAGTGGCGTGAGGACAGAAAGAGGTGAGCTCTTTGTTCGTGTGCCTTCAAAAACATCAGAAGTTAAGGTGCACTTTGGCCTGTGCGGTAGGCAAGGCATTCTTCATGAGCATCATCCCTGCAAGGAACATGCTGAGGCCTAGGTTTTCCGACCAGACAAAAGAGTTTCCATTTGAGTTTGGGCTTGAAAAATCTGCTGATAGTGAGAGGTTGGAATGAAGTGAGGAGTTTTATAGTTTTGTAAAGTTCCACTGTTGTTGAAAATAATGTGTTTGAGTAGGAGAATCGAGTTGAAGGCACTGGATGTAGGCAGGAGGAGGAATATGCCAGACAGGGTATCTGCAACCTGGAAGGAACCGGAGAGCAGAGTTTGGAGGAGCAGTGAGTTGGTGATGAGCTCTTCACCCACCTGTACTCCTACACTCTCACCCTGGTGGATGTTTCGGGGTCAGGCTTATTTGAATGTTCTGTCGCGATCTCTAGGTTCTTCTCCAGAACGGAGAGGAAAACCACAACCTCGTGGTGTAGCGTGATGTGATGATCAGACCTTCCGTTGGTTAGACCCTGACTGTTTTCAAATTTCAATCTGTAAGAGGAAGAAAGCCCTTCTGTTTATGCGATAATCATGTCTTCAGCTGACAACTATTGTTACGTTGCACTAAAGACCAATGCCCGGTTTCTAACTATGTAGGTTTGTAACAGCTGTTATTTTTAAATAGTACCTTATCGTGTTCTCAAGACATTCCAATGTGCTCCCCACATGATAAGATGGTTTTGAAGTGAAGTTACTATTAATTACGTAGCCACTTTGTGCACACCAAAGCCCCACAAACAGTAAATAATTAACTGGTTATTCTGTTTGCGTGAAGTTGGTTGAAGAAAGAATGGTGACCAGGCCAATCTTCTCCTATGGAATCATTATTCCAAAAGGTTGCATCCCTGACCATACACACTGAGGCTGGATTCTCCGTTTCAGCGGCTAAGTGCCGGCTCGAACGGAGAATTCGCGGGAGGTTTATGATGAAAAAATCGGCGGAGACCCCTCACCGATTCAGGGACCGGTGAGGGGCTGGCAGCGGTGCCGGGTGAAATTCCCGCCTCCCGCACCGGAAACGGCTGGAGAATGGCCGAGTCTTTGGCCGTGCATGTGCAATGCTGACTACCTACAACGGTCACGCCATCCACCATGGCGCCAGCTGTGCGCGGGCCCGACCCACCATCCACAGCCCATCCCTTCACCAATCCCCCCGGCCAGCGGCACGGATCCTGGCCGCGTGTGGTGTCGCTGTCAGGAACTCAGCCCATCGGGGGCGGAGTATCGCAGAAAGTACAGCACAGGAATAGGCCCTTCGGCCCTCCAAGCCTGTGCCGACCAAAGTAAAATCTTCCACACTTCCGGGTCCGTATCCCTCTATTCCCATCCTATTCTTGTATTTGTCAGCATCCAGCGTGGATTGGGTTTTGGCCTGTTCTACATGTTGTGTTTCCAGAAGTTGTTGAATCAATGCCACATTTATATTGGCAAAACAGAAGCCTGATTTATTCCGAAATGTGATCTCTTTGTTTCTAAATCATTCAGATTATATACTGGCACCAGCATAATCCATGCCCACCTCGGCGGTAAGACTCATGCTTTGTAACCACAGATTTCTTATTGTTTTGTTTGCCACTCTCCCCTCTCCAACTTAACATTTAAAGTTATGTCAAGAGACAATACCACTACCTTGCCCCGAACATCATTCTTCATGTTTCAGCCTAAATCAAACGGGGTATTTAGCAGTGGAGGAGGTATCATTGAATAGAATCACTATAGTGCAGAAGGAGGCCATTCAGCCCATCGAGTATGCATCAACCATCTGAAAGGGTACCATACCTAGGGTCAGGCTTCCACCCTATCCTCTTAACCCAGTAACCCCACCTAACCTAACCTTTTGAATACTAAGGGGCAATTGATCATGGCCAGTTCACCTAACTTGCACATCTTTGGACTGTGGGAGGAATCCAGAGCACCCGGAGGAACCCCACGCAGACTTGGGGAGAAAGTGGAAACTCCAGGCAGTCAGTCGAGGCCAGAATTGAACCCGGATCGCTGAAACTGTGAGGCCACCATGCAGCATGTGCAGGATCACAATTGGGAGTGGGAGCCCTTCCCTCCTTCCTTCTCTCTTCCAACTTGATGACTTTATGTAGGTCAGGAATTGGACCATCAGTGCAGCACGGTGCCACAGTGGTTAGCATTGCTGCCTCACGGCGCCGAGGACCCAGGTTCGATCCCGGCCCCGGGTCACTGTCCATGTGGAGTTTGGACATTCTCCCTATGTCTGCTTGGGTCTCACCCCCACAAACCAAAAGGATGTGCAGAGTAGTTGGATAGGACACGCTAAATTGCCTCTTAATTGGAAAATAATAATTGGGCACTCTTAAATATATTTAAAAAAAGGAATTGGACCATCAATTGATTTAATTATTTTTTAAATTTAGAGTACCCAATTATTTTTTTTCCAAGGGGCAATTTAGCATGGCCAATCCACCTAGCTTGCACATCTTTGGGTTGTGGGGGTGAAACCCACCCAGACATTGGGAGAACGTGCAAACTCCACATGGACAGTGACCCAGGTCCAGGATTCGAACCCGGAATTGATGTGATCTTTACTAATCGTTATTAGTGCACAGCCCCATAAATCAATTTGCACACACTCTGGTCGTAGGAGCAGCAATGTGATAATGACCAGATTAATCAGGTTTTTAAATGTAAGCTGAGAGATAAATATTGGTCAGGACCACAAGGAGAGAGCTTCCCTAGTCGTCTTCAAAATAGTGCCATGGGGCCCAAAAGTCACTGCTTCTGACAATGCAGCCTTCCTTCAGTGCTGCTTTGGGAGTGTCAACCTTGGATTTAGCACGCCAGTCTCTGGAGTGGGGATTGGTGTGATACCCATCGGAATCAAAGACAAAACACAGTTACAGGGCCTGCAGTGATGAATTGCATTCACTTAGATCAACATGATGTTGACATGTAATGCTCTCCCAGCGTTTCAGCTGAAGGCTTCCTCGTTCAGGTGTGCGGTCGTATTAACTTAGCGTAGATAGTGTTCTTTTGAACTGGCGACAAAGAAGTGATGTTTAATACTTGTCTGGTGCAGTTTCTGCCTCATGATCAGGACACTCCAATGATCGAGTGGAGCATCCTCTCAACTTTCTGACAGTAGCGCCATTATTAGTTCACGTCAGCTGCAGTGTCATGATGCAATTGTAAAGTTGCAGTGAAGCAGGTTGAAAGACTGAAATTATATATTTTTAAATGGTTATTAAGGCAATCTTTTTTTAATTTTCAGGAACTATCCAACTTTAGAAAATATAGCAAGAAAGAAGAAAATGTGTCGAGAGAAAATGGAAAGAGGAGAGGTGCTGCGTACACGGCACTTTGGGTAAGTGTCCATTCTGGGCTTCCTTTCCCCTTCCTGAGTTTTGCTGTGTGTAGAAAATCCCTCCCACTATACTGGAGGTCGCACATGTCTCTGATGATGAACCTTGGTGGTGAAAGTGTTCACCCCACTCTAACCTTAAAACAAAGTTTTGCTAACACTTTCTCTGCCATTTCCCAAAAGTACAAGCAGAATTACATTAGAATTTAGTAATTAGTAATACCAAGACCCATCAAGCGTTCCATTGTACTTAGGTTTGTAGCTACTATTGGCTGTTGTAGTATTACATCTTTTGCAGTACTGCAGCAAAACATCACATTTGTCCATTGTAGGCACCCCTGCTGAGATTGGGTATTGAGTTCCATCGGATAGGTAAGTGAATGATATTGGATAGTCAGATTAAGAAGTGTCAATCGCAATATTACACACAGGAGCTTGTTTTAATTAAATCAATGTATATTGCAGTATCAATTTAATTCATTCTTGGGATGTCGTTGCTGCTGGCAAGGCTGGTGTTTGTTGTCTACCCACGGTTGCCCATGGAATGGTGGTAATGAGCCACCACCTTGAACCACTGTGCCATGAGATGAAGAGGCACAGTGCTAATAAGGAGGGAGTTCCAGGGGTTTGACTAGTGATGATCAAGTGATAGATGGTGTGTACCTTGGTGCTGGTTTCATTACTAATGTTTCACAGAGCATTCCAAGAGGGTCGGGGGTTGTATTTTGTAAAAAATAAATGCTTGTCTGCAGTTAAGAGGTAATTGATCAACATATATGTGGAGGGTTTAGCTCCATACATGGGGCCAGTTTAAGTCAGTTGACTGGACATATGGTTTGTGATGCCGAGTGAGGCCAACAGCGTGGGTTGAGACCCTGTACTAGCTGAGGTTATTCATGAAGGCCCCGCCTTTTCAACCTTGCCTCTGCTTGAGGTGTGGTGATCCTCGGGTTAAATCACCACCAGTCAGCTCTTCCCCTCAAAGGGGAAAGCAGCCTTTGGTCATTTGGGATTATGGTGACTTTATATGGAAGGTTACAATGAGTGATCCTGCAGGTATTTCTTTGCATCTATTTATATATTAAGGAAATATTTTCTCGGGCGGCATGCGGCACAGTGGTTAGCACTGGGACCATGGTGCTGAGGTCCCAGGTTCGAATCCCAGCCCTGGGTCACTGTGTGGAGTTTGCACGTTCTCCCCGCGTCTGCGTGGGTTTCACCCCCACAGCCCAAAGATGTGCAGGTTAGGTGGATTGGCCATGCTAAATTGCCCCTTAATTGGAAAAAAAAATAATTGAGTACTCTAAATTTATTTTTAAAAAGTAAAAAAAAGTATTTTCGCAAGTGATGTTTAGTACAATTTTCTTTTTGTTTCTTGGGTGACCCTTTTAATTTCAGTAAAATGTCATGAAGAGTTTATTTTTTTCTTTCATATCACAAGTTAGGGGTTTAACTTGCTTGGCAAGCTAGCACTGTTCTTTACTTTGCAGCTGTAGACTAGTGTGGATTTTTTTGCTGTTGAATTATGGATTACAGGGCAGTGATGGCTTGTTTCTAGTAACCCTCTCTTGCCAGCAAAATGAAGGGAAAATGGAAAAGCCCTTGCCTCAGGCACAGAGGAAGCTTTTGCAGAAAGTTTGAAAGAGAAGATGGACGACACTTTGGAACAGATCAAAATGCAAGGAAGCAGGCTTGCCCCGCACAGCCCAACGGGACGTGCAGTAAAGTACCAGAAAACCAGGAAGCTTATGGAAAAGACGTAGACCCTCTCAGCATTTTGGTGAAAAATGATGCAGGTATGAAATGGAGACTTCTGAATGTATTTATCAATAATAATTGTGAAACTCTTTCAGGATGAAAAGAGAACATAGAACATAGAAAAATACAGCACAGAACAGGCCATTCAGCCCACGATGTTGTGCCGAACATTTGTCCTAGATTAAGAACAAAATATTTATAATTGTACAGCATCTATCACAAAGCTCAATGTCATGGTTTACTATGAATTAAGCATTTTTGAATTGTGATCCTGAAAGAAAACCCAAGCCACTTTTAAGCACAGCAAGCTACCACAAATAATAATGAGATAGCTTAACCAGTTAAATTGTCTTTGTGGCTTTGGTTGAGGGATGAATAATGGCTCCTGCTGCTCTTTAAATAGCACCATTTGAAGATCTATGGATAGCACATGTGTATACTTGCTTTCTGGCCTGTCTGGTGTTAGCAGCTACATCAAACTTGATTAGAATATTTTAGTATCAAATCTAGTAATTAAATAATCTTTACGTAACATGCTGTAAAGAATGTCAGTAGGTCACTTCACTAGCTGCATTTTCCCTAGCGTGTCAGCAAAGCCACTAACTACGTAGCACTCAGCTGGTTCGTTCTCAATTTTATTCATATCATTATAACTGACATTCGGTTATTGCTAACCCGACTGGTTCTTAGTCACGATGTTGGACCAAACTAATGTCACTGTGGGAAGATGAGGAAAACCAGCAAGAGAGAGTGGTCGTTAATGGCAACTATGGAGAGGTATGTGGTCTGTGCTCAGTTGCCATCAGAATACAAACTCCACGAGAACAAATAGGTGAATTGAACCGGGAGCTTAAAGGGCATTTCTACAAACTATATCAGCACAGTGTATGTCCATAAGTATAGATGAGCAGGACTTGGTGTGGGATTGGATCTCTCTCTTTAGGTACCATGCATTAAGTAGACATTGGCAACCATGAACTTCCATGTTAAGTTTTGCTCTGGACCATCTTCATTGGTAATCCAGTCATCCAGTGTGTGAGGCTCTTGAAAAAGATCATTCTTTGTCTACCTTGATCTTGTTTACCATCGATCGTTCCCATCAGCATCAGATTTTCTAAGACATGATTCCTTACTACATACGCAGGAAATTCCAACTGTCTCTTCTCCCCGATCTTGTTCAGCAAGAGGTCTTTTGCTCTCCGATTTTACTAACACTTCTTCATTAGGTGTGATTTGGCCAAGATATCTTCATTATTTGCCTCAAAAACCACAATTCGGCTGTCCTAATTCTTCCCTGCATTGCTTCACTGGTCATCATCCCAACATTGTGGGCAGCATGGTAGCACAAGCGTTCGATTCCCCACTGGGCCACTGTCTGTGCGGAGTCTGCATGTTCTCCCCGTGTCTGCATGGCTTTCCTCCGGGTGCTCCGGTTTCTTCCCACAGTCCAAAGACGTGCAGGTTAGGTGGATTGGCCATGATAAATTGCCCTTAGTGAGCAAAACAAAAAAGGTTAGGAGGGATTATTGGGTTACGGGGATAGGGTAGAAGTGAGGGCTTAAGTGGGTCAGTGCAGACTCGATGGGCCAAATGGTCCCCTTCTGCACTGTATGTTCTATTGCTTCTCTACGTCACAATTGGGGCAATGTAGCATTCCAGAATCCTCAGCTTTGTTTTCATGGCTAACGTTGTGCTTTTTAAAATAAATTTAGAATACCCAATTCATTTGTTTTCCAATTAAGGGGCAATTTAGCGTGGCCAATCCACCTATCCTGCACATCTTTGGGTTGTGGGGGCGAAACACACGCAAACACAGGGAGAACGTGCAAACTCCACATGGACAGTGACCCAGAGCTGGGACCTCGGCACCATGAGGCAGCAATGCTAACCGCTGCGCCACCGTGCTGCCCGGCTAATGTTATGTTGATCATAAATGTATCTTTGGCCATTCTAATCCTTTGTCTTTTTTCTTGGTCGCACTTTCCATCTGATGTTAACGTACTTCTGTGGTACCAAAATTTGTCTACCTGTTTGATCTTTTTCATTCTTCACTGGATAAGAGAAAGGCAGCAGAATGTCGGATGAGCTGAAGTTTTACAGAGTGTGTAGGATGGTAAGCTGCTCGGGAGAGCATTGAAATAGTCTGGCATTTCGAGCTGACAACAGCTTCGCTCATCTAACAGCACCATGACAGATTGGTGTAGACATTAGCTGCTTGTGAGACCTAGCAGTTTGCAAATTTGGCTGTTGCGTTTGTTGTCACATTGACATAAATTGCTCGGGCATGGACCTTGATAAACGCAAACTCTTTCTTGTAACCATAGCAGCACCTTGTATTTAAATTTATAATTGTAATTAAAAGTGTAATTTGTGTTTAAAAATTTTTTTTAAGTGCCTCATCTATTTGAGTCATCCTGTAGGAAAAATAGCAAGCCATCATTATAGGTTTTCAGATGTCAAGTGAAATGTTTGTTAAATTGATATTTATCCTTTTGTATGGAAAGTTCAGCCTCTGAAATCTGAGCAAGTAGCCAATTTTAAATGGTTCTCTTTTAATGGCAGCTAACGCTGCCCTGCACCATCTTGGTGCTTTATCTTAACATCAAAAGATTATACAAGAAATTAACTTATATTTAAACTAAATTTACTTTGCTGTCGGCTTGACCAGTGAACCAGTGGCAAGACGTGACCGGAATGGCAAGGCAGCTGGTGGCTGAAGAGTCCAGGATGTTTGCCAGTGTTCTGCATCCCCATTAGGCCTCCTACAGAGCAGCCTTGGCATCCCAGCTGTGAATGAGTTTGCAGTTTAGCCTTTTTGTTGGAATTGCTATTCTTTTTGTACTTTCAGATGAGAATTCCTTCCCGTTGTACACTTCATCCGTGACGAGAATTATAAAAAAACACTATTTTGGAAGTTGGTTATTCAGTGCCTATAAAGAAATGCATCCAGTTAATGATTGATGGGTGTACCCTTTATCAGAACTCCGATTACTCGTCCAATGCCTGAAATGTTAACTTGTCCTTTTCTCATCGGAGATGCTGACAGACGTAGCACATTTCCGGTGTCTGAAATTTGTTGTCTTTGCTGAGAGGGTTGAGGTGAAGTAGGGTGGGCAACATAAGCATTGACATTGGCCAGTTGTTTCTGTGCTGTGATTTCTACATGTAACCTAGTTTTTCCTCCTTCAAAGCTACTTCAGTATCAAGATCTTTTCATCCACTGGTAAAACGTTTGTTTGGCTGATGTTCCTGCAAACCATTCATTTCTTTTTACTAAATTGTTCATATGTTCTGATTAATTGTTAGTGGATTTACAATCTAGTTTTGTGTTGAAAACAATGGCACTCTCCTATTTGCAGAGTCCTGTGTTATTTAATTCTCGCCCCCTCCTTTTAAAGATGTTGGGGCAGAGTTCCTCCAGTGCCAGGAGCCTTTCATTACCGATGACTTAATGACTATTCCAAGCCTGTACCCCTGTACTAGTTGGAGGGTCAATGAGAGAGGACGATAGATGAATCCGGTCCTGTCCTCTCCTCCCCCCATTGTCCTGGCACATCAGTGCAGATGTGAACACCTGACAACAACCCTACCCATTCTTTGGAAACCACAGGGATGCTGAGGTCGGTTGTGAAACCCCCACTGCAATATTACTCAAGATGATTGAACTCTCAATGGGTTCACATTGAAGGGTGGAATTCCCTGATTTTGTTTTTTGTGGTTTCCCCAAGCCACTCACCAAGTCAGCAGTATCTTTGCAGCTTCAAATGTGGTGTGATTCAGCTCTCTGGCTGAAGTGACCACAGCATCCCAGGCAACCTGTCAGGCCCCATTGATCAAGGTCAAACATTGTTTTCAAATGGTGGACGATGTGTATGTGTGTTTGAAAGAGAACCCATCATCACACCACTGAGTAAGGGTCTTCGAGTTAATTCATGTTGCGAGGAGTCATTTTTTAAAGAGTTCTTTGCCAGACTGACTGGATTAATTATGTACAGCTTGCACCACCCCCTGTTGGGGGAAGTGTCTGCCTAGTGTTGGGTTCTGGCTGAAATGTGAAAGTGATGAAAGGTTGTGTTTGGCCTTGCAGAGTCTGACAAGGACGAGGGCCAAGTTGACGCTGAACAAGCAGAAATCTTCGTTGTGCCAAAGCAGATAACATCAGGCCTGAACTCACTGATGAACAATTACAGCAGCTCATCAGACAGTGAAAGCGACCAGGGGCCAGAGGGTAAATCTGAATAAATAGCATGTTTCTTCTCCTTGTGAGGAAAATTCCAACTTTGGTATTTTGTTTAAAAGATCTATCATCACATTAAATTAAATTGTAAGATTTAAGAGTAGCTGAAAATATGTAGATTTCAGGTTTTTTTTAAAAAACAATCCTAACGCCATAATCACAGTGTCAGAGTAGATTAGCACAGTGTTCTTTCACCTTTGACCTGGCTCTCCATCCAGCTCAGGCTGATGACAACCTGATGGTTATGTATAGAAGTTACTATTCTTACTGCTGACTTGTAACTTGCGACTTGTAACCCTTCTTTGTCTTTGATATTTTTTTTTTTAAACTCCCCCCCCCCCCCCACCACCATCCTTAAAGTTAAAAAGCCAACATGCAGAGTGGACAGGACTAACCCTTCATTCATCTCAATTTTTTCTCCGAAAAACAATTCAAATTTAAGTCAATTCATGGTCTCCTCTCCACAAGAGACACATACACGATCCAAGCTGACAAGAAAAGGCATTGCATCTCATCTTAGGCTTGATATGATGCTTGATCTTAGCCAAAAGGCCGAGAAGCGTTTTCTTAGTCTTTGATCAACCACAAGTTTCATGTGAGCACCTTGTGCCTGAGGATATTTTTCCACTGTGTAATTCAAATTTAGGCTTTTGTGAGCTTTTTTTTAATTATAAATTTAGAGTACCCAATTATTTTTTCCAATTAAGGGGCAATTTAGCATGGCTAATCCGCCTACCCTACACGTCTTTGGGTTGTGGGGGTGAAACCCGCGCAGTCACGGGGAGAATGTGCAAACTCCACACGGACAGTGACTCAGGGCTGGAATTCGAACCCAGGTCCTGAGCGCCGTAGGCAGCAATGCTAACCACTGTGCCACCATGCTGCCCGGCTTTTGTGAGCTTTAAAAAGTCAAATTGGTAAGATAAAGCCATACCTGCTGAGATAGAGTTGCTTCCAGCTGCCTCACATTTTTTGATTCTTATCTGAAATGAATAGTTTTGGGGGGTTTCGCAGAGTATATATGTCTTCATGATCTGTGTAAAAACAAAGACCTCACTGAAGGTCACTTGAGACCTGCCGACTAGATAGAGACATCTGGTACATGAATGTCGAATTAATGTTATGGGTTCCTGAATACTGCAACTGTCAAGCTATGACCTTCTTACATTAATGATCTGGACAGGAATGTGGGTGGTATGATCAGTAAGTTCGCAGGTGACACACAAATTGGTGGTGTCGTAAATAGCGGAAAAGCCTGAGATTTCAGGGCAAAATAGACGGGCCGGTCAGATGGGAAGAACATTGGCATATGGAATTTAACCCTAAAAAGAGTGAGGTGATATATTTTGGGAAGACTAACAAGGTGAGGGAATACAGAATGAATGGTAGATCGCTCGGAAGTACAGAAGACCAAAGGGATCTTGGGTTGCAAGTCCACAGATCCCTGAAGGCAGTAGGACAGGTAAATAAGTTGGTTAAGAAGGGATATGGAATACTTGCCTTTATTAGCCGAGCATAGCATACAAGGCTACGGACCAAGTGCTGGAAAGTGGGATTAGAATAGATAGGTGTTTGATAGCCGGCACGGGCACAATGGGCCGAAGGGCCTCTTTCTGTGCTGTAAAACTCTGATCCTCAGCTTCACAGCACTGCAAAGTTTCCACATTTAGAATTGTTACTGTTCTTCACATCATCAAAATGATGCAATGTTAGAACGTGGAGCTTAATCTTTGCAATATTTCTGTTAGAAATCCCCCTACAAACCGTTGCCAAAGCTGTGGAAGAAAACACTGTGTTACAGGGACCTGCCCCAAGAAGTTCAAATGAGCAGGAAATTAAAGGATGTTCAAGTAAAACTTGGGACTCAGCGTCACATCACAAGTTCAGTCCCAGGGGTAGAAGAAAAGATCAAGGCAGAGGTCATGACATACGAGGACGGAGAACTTTCCAACAGTCATTAATACGTCGGCCAACCCTGCTTGAAATGGTGAGAGTCTTTCTCTGTCCACTTTCTGATATGTCATGGTTACGTTTAAAGTAAATCTTGCATGTTCTTCATTTTTTAGAAGTGTTTAAAGCAAATCACTGGACTAAAATATTAAAAGGTCACATTAATTGAGTGTAAAAGTATTGTCATGTAATTTGTTCTTTTGCAGATTTTTTTCCGATATCCCTTTATTCTTTCCCTCTGATTCTGCTGATGTTTCTCCCCTCCCCTAATCTAGAGATCAGTTGGGCAGTCTCTTTATTGCTACCCCTCCTGAGGTCAGTTAGCTCAGTACAGACTGAGCTCAAAGTTCTTGA
Organism: Scyliorhinus canicula; assembly: GCF_902713615.1. NCBI lineage: Eukaryota > Metazoa > Chordata > Chondrichthyes > Carcharhiniformes > Scyliorhinidae > Scyliorhinus > Scyliorhinus canicula. Next base: position 112,252,423 of record NC_052152.1, read on the forward strand.
TATGTTATCTCCGTACCATCCATAGAGCTGCTGGTTTATTACCAACTTTAAACATCCCGAAGGAAGTCCCTTTGTTTTAGCTGTTTAAGGATGGTCAGTAAGCTGGAAGAAGCATTGGCTACAGGAGGCCCACTGAGTGCAAGTGATGTCCAGTCTGAACTCTCCAATTGTGGTAAAGTTAAACCATTTGGTGCTGTTGCTGACTGGAGCAAGCGGTTCTCCTGGTAATGAAGTGTGTTCAGACACGTGCACCAATCTGCTGCCCAGAAACTACCATCTTTAACCATCACCCACCGACTACCCTTGGCTGTGGCGAGATTTGGAGATTGTTTCATCTTTGAGGCCTGTATTCAAAAATGAAAACAAGTGAACTTGTATCATGTCTGAGTGTGAAATATTGGATTGGAGAGGGTGGATTAATAGGATATAAATTTTGATACAAACATTTGTAATATTGGGTAGGACAGTTGGAGCTAATATTGACAGAAAACATTCATTCTGAAACCTTCAAAAGATTCCTTATGGTGGCACAATGTGTTAAAACTGGGTCCGTTGTCAATGGGGGTTGGTTTTGCATCAACCAGAGTGATATATGCGTGCCATGTTCCCAAGTCAAATAATCTTTGACAATCTCAACTCAATGGGTATTAGCCAAATTAAAGGGTCAGTCCCTTGAAAGGAAACTGTCTTTTAAAAAAAAAGCGAATCACAATTGAGACTTAAAATATCACGCAAATAAGGCACCCCCCCCAGCCCCTGTGGTGCCCAACGAGCACAGAATGTCTCAAGTGTACCTGTGGACAACTTATGCTCCTACTCCAGGGACACCCGACTGTGAATGTAGCCACAGTAGAGGGGAACGCAGACAATCCAGAGCGGTCTATAACTAGGGGCAGTTAACTACAATTTACCAGCTGACTTGGGCTGCAACAAAGATGGCGAACTGGAACAATTCACACCAATGCAGCGTGGAGTATGCTTTAATATATGCAAAGGAGGTAGAATTCTGCATTGCCAAAATTGGTGGTCTGTTCCCTTCTTCAACATTGACACCTTTCGCAATGACCTGAATCATCCTTGACTAGTAAAATAGGGGGTTGGGGGGAGAGAAACAAAATGATTTCAAATAACACACATTGGAGTGTCAGAAAGCAGTTTCAAGGGGAAGCACCAGACACCAGAGGGCTTTAGCAAACTGGAGATTTATAATTTGTCTTTAACGCTTTAGCATGTTTGATTTTTAAAATGAGGTATTTTTGGTGAAGTAGTGTTACCATTTTTTGCAATCTTTTGTTGCAGTTGTTGGCCCGTGACATACGGCACGAAAGGAATGTAATCTTGCAGTGTGTTCGGTACATCATAGAAAACAAGCTTCTGGGCCTTGAACAAAATGGAGTGACAGTGACCCCTGTCTTGAGAACTACTTCATGTAAAGGGGCAGTTGATGCACACATAAAAGCTGCAGAATGCGGTGAGACGCACAGGCTTGAAATATGTGCTCCTGAACTCGAGGTACACGCTGCCGAGAAGCCTAAAGCTGAAGGGATTGGGGGAGAAGCCACAATATCCCCAGCAAACACACAATTGGTATCGGCAACAGAGGGGCCTCGAGCAGCATGGGTTACATTGCCTGCTGTGGATGATGAAATTTGGGAATTACCACAAGCTACATGCAAAGAAAGATGACTGACCAGAACGTGGACATTTTACACAGCTATTGGAAGAAGATTCCTGGCAGAAACGAGATGAACTTGTACAAATCTCTGTAGACTTTGTGCTTCCTTTGATATTTTAAGAAATGGGAGAGAATACAATGGATTTATTTCTAATAAATGGTTAATTTTTTGCTATTGACAGATGTCAGAATGTCTATTTGCCAAGTTCGAAATGTACACTGGATATTTTATATAGGTAAGGAGTTGGAATTTGTATGTCATTCATGTTGACTGCAATCTCTCACTTTTACATTAATTGTTAATTTTATGAAAGTGTGAAGTTCAACATCTTCTGGCCTCTAAATGATAGCGCTCTCCACTATTCCTGTGAATAGCTGCACACAATGATGCCTTGAGTAAAATAGCTAATGGAATAGCTAAGATCAGACACCTCTCCTGCCCCACCATCCCCAAAAAGTGGTTAGTCTATTAAGAGTTGCGAAGTGGTTGGGAAGCCCAGTTAGAGTTATATCCCAGTTAAGGTAAGGGTAGGGACCCTTCACCCCATGTAAATGCATTCAGACAACTTCTTCTTAGCCTCCAGCCCCTCTGCAAACTCCCTCACACCTGATTTTAAATAATTTAAAGAAGTTGGGGAGAAAGTGTGAACGCTGCCAGAATTTGGTTCTAAACATTAAAAGCTTTTCTTTTACCCTGCAGCTAAAACACATACTTACCAACTGGTGTGGGACAAGTGTACAAACTGCCTCTCAACATGTCCATCAGCATCTGTGGGGATGGATAAATGGTTACTGAACTGAAACCTTCTGTTTTTCTCTCTCGCTCTCTCTCTCCCCATAGATGCAGCCAGACCTGCTGAGAATTTCAGGTTTTTTTCTGGTTTTGACCATTCTTGGCATTTTTCTACTGTTTTTGCCCACCTTCTGTGGTCTGTCTCCCAGTTTGATGGTCCAGAGGATAGGTGTCCCAGCACCTCACGCCACCTAACATTTCCACGTTTGAAACATTTCTCCACTCTCGGGTTAAAGTCTGCAACCTTCCCAACTCTGCAGGAGCAGGTTTGATGTAAAACTATGGGAAGGAGCGAAGCAATGCATAACATCGTGGGGAGTCAACTGTACGCGAGTGATTTATCCACAAATGGAAATTGGTTCTAATAATCTCGCTGTGCTTTCCAGCAGTTCCGGGATTGTTAAAGACACCACCTGTGTGCTTGGACTCTGGATGTGGAACTGAACCAAATGCAGCAGCGTTATAAAACGTGAGAGGGGAGCATGTGCAATTTTTGCTAAAGACAGACATTAACCAGTCGCCTATGTGACTACATGCTGAAAGACCCAGGGAGGTGCAAGTGATAAAGCACAATCAGTTGATTTTTGGATAGACTATGAAGTTTGAGTCGAGATGATTAGGATCGGTGTCCAATGAAGATTGGAGAGATCATGCAGAACAGCTGTTGAGACTTGAATGGAATATCCATAATTTCTATTTCAATCATGTTCATGCAAGAAAAGCCAACGGGGAGTGGAGGCGGGGGGGTGGATCTTGCCCAATTAACTGTGGCCTTAAAGGAGAATTCCCCAGGACATTTCCGGTGTGTATTTTTAACATCGGGTTAGTTCCGATGCATAACACCTGCCTTAATTTGTCCAGCATATTTTAATCTTGGGGCCCAACTCTCAGAAGGTCACTGTGACTCGTAATGTGCAATTCTTCAAAAATATTCCAAATGCCAATTGTAATGCTGAATTCTCCTGCAACTCCAGCATGGAAATTATTTGCACTGACAACTGTTGTAACTAAATATATACTCATCGTTAAATATCTAAAGGGACAAATCATTCGGTGCAATATTAACGAGAGACTGGGTGTAAGAACGGGAGACCACACAGAAGGACAATGACAAAACTCAAGCCCAATGAGGATGTTTTTTTTTTTTTTAAATTTAGATTACCCAATTATTTTTTCCAATTAAGGGGCAATTTAGCGTGGCCAATCCACCTACTCTGCACATTTTTGGGTTGTGGGGGCGAAACCCACGCAGACACGGGGAGAATGTGCAAACTCCACACGGACAGTGACCCAGAGCCGGGATCGAACCTGGGACCTCAGCGCCGTGAGGCGGTTGTGCTAACCACTAGGCCACCGTGCTGCCCTCCCAATGAGGATGTTAATCGTTATTTACTTGTCTTTTGATTCAAATCTTGATTCATGATCCTGCCGTCTTTTTTTGATTCAGGCAGAACAGATTTTAAAAAGTGACGTTATGAAGTGCTGCTGCACACTCATTACAGATCATTTTGTGTTTACATAAATCTGCAGAAACCAATTTGACTGTCTACAGCACACCTTTTGAAGATAATGGCTTCTTGTGTGTCATTTATATTAAATTAGAAAAGTACATAAAGTTGTCATTGTCTAGGACAGCACGGTGGCACAGTGGTTAGCATTGCTGCCTCACGGCGCCAAGGTCCCAGGTTTGACCCCGGCTCTGGGTCACTGTTTGTGTGGAGTTTGCACATTCTCACCGTGTTTGTGTGGGTCTCACCTCCACAACCCAAAGATATGCAGGTTAGGTGGATTGGCCACGCTAAATTGCCCCTTAATTGGAAAGAATGAATTGGGTACTCTAAATTATTTTTTTTTTAAAAAGGTGTCATTTTCTCATTTCACATGTTTCTTTTGAATGCACTGCAAGTTTGATTGGAGCATCAAAACCCATCGGGCTGAGTTCACTTTTCCTGTTGTATAAAGATACAATATAGTTCTCGTGACCCTGATGCCAAAAACTGAATTCCTTGATGTGGCAGCTAGATTATTTTAATGGTTTATTCGGGCGTGGCTAAATGAAGATCGTTATCAGAGTTTGAATAAACTTCTTTTGGGTCATTTCTTCCATGCTAAGAACTAGTCTCTCCACCCTGCCTCCTCCCCTTGTTATATCTTGCTGTAGAACATCTCAAACTTTTCCTGCATCAGAGTAGAAAATTGCAGAGCTCTGTTCAATTATGTCTCTGGCACTGCCTACTACCCTCCCAAATGCAGTCTGTTTCTACTGATCTGAGCAAAGCTGAAGGGCTGGTAATTGAAACGTAATCTCTTGTACAGCCAGAATATAAGGTGGGGGTTAGCGGGGTAGGAGGTACAAAAGCTTCATTATCATCCTGGTTACAGCACTCTCATACCAAACCCTCCACCACCTGTACACCGTGAATGCACTTCGTACTACCTACACCCCACGATGAACTGCAGTCATTCACAGTGGCTCCTTTGACAACCCCAATGTCATGGGACCACCCTCACCACCTCATTACTTTTCAAGCCACATGCCATTCTGACTTGGATGTATATCACCATTCTTTCATTATTGAGTCAAAATCCTAGGATTCCCTGCTATTGTTTGAACGCCACCATTACAGGACTATAGTGCTTCGAGACGATAGTCCACTACCTCAACACAACTGGGGTTTGACAATAGGTGAGGCTTTACTGGGTCCATGTCGAGAACAAAGAATAATTATTTAAATCTACAGAATTTAATGTTCAGTGCTCTTTGATCAAACCCATCTTGTCCCCAGATACTCAAGAAGGATTTTGACCAAGGTTCAGAGTGAGTCTTATTTGCACATGTCTAGGTGAATAACCTCTGAAGGAAGCTTAGGTCACCATCATCTGTGAACAGTTATAAAAGGTGTTCAGAGGAAGATGCAGCTTGAGTGTATCACAGCTGTGAATTGAACTCTACTCTGGGTCTGACCAATTTTGGATAGTTACCCAGATCACTTGCATGAGAGCTGGTTGTGGCCATTTATTAACAGTTCAAGCCAGAATACAACAAACATAAAGCTTCCCATTTGATTTTACACTGCACAACATTTGGGATCCCAATGTGTACTTATTTGTGGCCCGAGAATCCCATTCTGTAATGAAGCAGTGTTATTGTGTCAGTTATTGGGCTCTGATGGCATTCATTTGAGACCCTGTTGAACAATTCAGGGAGCAGACAGCATCAACGCCTGATTTATCTCCCCTAAATTTTTAAAATAAATTTAGAGGACCCAATTAATTTTTTTTCCAATTAAGGGGCAATTTAGTGTGGCCAATCCACCTAGCTTGCACATCTTTTGGGTTGTGGGGGCGAAACCCAAGCAAACACGGGGCGAATATGCGAACTCAACACGGACAGTGACCCAGAGCCGGGATCGAACCTGGGCCCTCGGTGCCATGAGGCAGCAGTGCTAACCACCGTGCTGTCCTGCTTTGTCGCCCCTAAAGATATAAATTGGCACATGGGACTAGACAACAGCTAGTGGAATACTATCTCGGGAAAGGACAGCAGACTATACTAGGCAACCATGTAACAAAAAAAAATGTTGGCAGAAGATACAGGATGATGGGGAGTGGGTGTAACATGAAGCCGATCTTCTATTATTTACTTTTCAGACAATGGTTGAAGATGTGTCAGAGGCAGAAATTAACATTTAACTTTTGTACTTGATGCTCAGCTGCACAAATCTGCATTGTGATACTGAATTGAATTTGCTTTTTGGTGTCCTGTTACATAGAATCTTACTTGGTGCCAACACATACCAGAAGAGTGAAAGTTTGAGGTGGCCATTTAAACCCTTGGGCCAAATTATTGCAGCCAGGATTTTTTGGGATGTCTCTTCTGCGTACGAGCCAGACAGTCATGCTGAATCTATGTTTGTGGTGTAAATAGCTGCAAATAATCATGCATCATGAAATCCACTTTCTTCGTTCATAAAAACTAATTGAGTCAATTAGTCTTGATAGCAGGGGAAAATGATGGCGCAGTGGGTTAGTCCTGCTGCCTCATGGTGCCGAAGTCCCAGGTTCGATTCCGGCCTTGGGCCACTGTCCGTGTGGAGTTTGCATATTCTCCCCATGTCTGCGTGGGTTTCACCCCTGCAACCCAAAAAGGTTCAGGGTAGATGGATTAGTCATGCTAAATTGCCTCTTAATTGGATACTCTAAATTTTCAAAATAATGTCTTGCTAGCAAAGTCCTGATTCAATATAATGAGACTTAGTTGGGATGCAGTATACTAATGATGCAGCGATTGATCGGAAATGGATAGTTACAGTATTAATTCAAGTCAAGTAGTCCCTTGTTTATATTCTATGGCTCCAATTGCTCAGCAATGGCACACGCAGGAAAAATCACAATATTTGGACGATGTGTACAGGAGCATCTGCACTCCAAACATTTAAATGTCTTATAACCAAGTTTTAAGGATCAATGAGGGTTTTCACAGGCCCTCGAGCACTTAAAAAAAATAGGTTTGACATAGGTTGTGTTGCCAAGTAGTGTGGCAGAGGATCTTGCAACTCCCTTGATCCAGAGTCAGATGATTGTGGAGCAGAAACTACTTTGCAATGATCGCAGAGTAAATGCAGCCAAGCTGCCTTAGAATTCAGCTTCACAATGCTGGGGTTTGAGATTGTTTCAGCTGCTGGCAGTTCTTTAATTATTACATTTTTTCCCAGTTGCTTGCCTGTCACGATATGGCGAGATTTAATACTGCAATCTCCATCGATCTGACCAAGTGCTGAATCCCTGGAGAGTCTTTTATCTGAATTCTCTTGAGATTGACCAGCAATGTGCAGAAATGATCCTATTATGACTCACCTATGCTTTATAGTCAATTTGTAACTGTCCTCCTGCACCATCTGACTCACTGCTGGATTTCTATTTTTCAATAAATTTAGAATACTCAAATTATTTTTTTTCCAATGAAGGGGCAATTTAGCATGGCCAAGCCAATCCACCTACCCTGCACATTTTTTGAGTTGTGGGGGTAGGACCCATGTAGACACAGGGAGAATGTAGAAACTCCACTCGGACAGTGACCCAGATCGAACATGGGTCCTGGGCACTGTGATGCAGCAGTGCTGACCACTGTGCCACCATGCCACCCATTGCTAGATTTCTGCAAGTTTAAGAGATGCACCTTATTGGTCTAGTTATAAAATCTCAATTCCGATGTTTGCAGAGCTTGAACAGCTGCATAAATTAGCAAGACCTGACCTAACCTTTAGAGGTCCATACTGACTTATTTGTTTGAGGTAATTTAGATCAATTGTCAAGATTGCACAATCACAGACAGCTCAATACATTTAAAGCAGAAGTGATTTTTACAAGTTCACACAGCCTGAACATATTTATGAGATCAAATGTTTGGTGTGAAGGTGCATGGAGTACTGATGCCATTTTTATATCGACTTACATCCAGTTTGTATACGTTGCGCAGTGAGACCACTGCCACTCTCAGGTTAATAAAGAAGTTCTTCCACGAGTACTACTTCAAAAACTAGGAGAAAAATGTCAACCAGCATCATGCTTTAACAGGCTTCAGTTAACAGTGGTTTACAAAAGCAAGGACACTTGGTCCAGCTGTATCATTGGTGCGGTGCTTGGCTTTATCACCCAGAGAAAGACAGACAGATTTGTCTTTATGTAACTCCTTTCCCCACCTCTGGAACATCCCAAAGGACTGGACACCCAATGAGGTACTTTTCAAAGTGTGATTTACTTCATGCCATAAAACCGTGGCTGAAATTTAGCCTTGTTGCAGGAAAGAATAGCCACCCTCCTCACAATATGTTCAGTTTATATAGTTGGCCTCCTTTTTGAAAAATTGTGTTAAATGTGGATCCTTGTTTCTGTGAAGCTCTAACAACATGGAAAATAGAAATTTGGAAAGGGGGCTACCATTGCACAAATTGAGGTAGCATTGACTTTTTGTTAGTTCTAACCTTCCTTGGAGGGCATTCAGGCCTGTTTTGTTGCTCATCTTAATGGTTTCCTATCCCAAGCCCTGAAAGTATGACAAACAGCTTAGAATCAAAGGAAATTTAGAGGCCATTCAGCCCATGTCGTCTATGCTGGCTTTTTTTTTAGTTTTTTAAAATAATTTTTATTGGAATTTTTTACAGAAAATATAAAAAAATGTAACAACAAACAATAATATACAACAAACTACCCCATAACAACCGTAACACCCCCCAAACCGTATCAACACATGTATCCAATCCCCCCCAACCCCAACAAGAGAACTTAACCATAAATTAAAATTAAATAAATCAAATTTAAATAAAATAAACAAACATAGTCCTCGTCGTCGTCCCACCCCGCACCCTCCCGGGTTGCTGCTGCTACTGTCCCTGTACCCTATCGTTGAGCCAGAAAGTCGAGGAAAGGTTGCCACCGCCTGAAGAATCCTTGTACCGATACTCTTAGGGCGAATTTGACCTTCTCTAGTCTAATAAAACCCGCCATGTCATTGATCCAGGTCTCCACACTCGGGGGGCCTCGCATCCTTCCATTGTAGCAAAATCCTTCGCCGGGCTACTAGGGACGCAAAGGCCAGCACACCGGCCTCTTTCGCCTCCTGCACTCCCGGCTCCACCCCAACCCCAAAAATCGCGAGTCCCCATCCTGACTTGACCCTGGATCCCACCACCCTTGACACCGTCCTCACCATCCCCTTCCAGAACTCCTCCAGTGCCGGGCATGCCCAGAACATATGGGCATGGTTCGCTGGACTCCCCGAGCACCTGACACACCTATCTTCACCCCCAAAGAATCTACTCATCCTCGTCCCAGTCATGTGCGCCCTGTGCAGCACCTTGAATTGAATGAGGCTAAGCCGCGCACACGAGGAGGAAGAATTAACCCTCTCCAGGGCATCAGCCCATGTCCCGTCTTCGATCTGTTCCCCCAGTTCCCCCTCCCACTTAGTTTTCAGCTCCTCTACTGACGCCTCTTCCACCTCCTGCATAACCTTGTAGATATCGGATATCTTCCCCCTCTCCGACCCAGACCCCTGAAAGCACCCTGTCACTTACCCCCCTCGTGGGGAGCGCAGGGAATCCCTCCACCTGCCGTCTAGCAAATGCCTTTTGCTGCAGATACCTGAACATGTTTCCCGGGAGGAGCCCAAATTTCTCCTCCACCTCCCCCAGGCTCGCAAACCTCCCGTCGATAAACAGGTCCCTCAGCTGTCTGGTTCCCGCTCTGTACCAACCCTGAAATCCCCCATCCATGTTCCCCGGGACGAACCTATGGTTCCCCCTCATCGGAGCCTCCATCAAGCCCCCCACATCTCCCCTATGTCGCCTCCACTGCCCCCAAATCTTGAGGGTAGCCGCCACCACCGGACTCGTGGTATACCTCGTGGGAGGGAGCGGCCACGGCGCCATTACCAGGGCCCCCAGGCTCGTATCCCCACAGGACGCTCTCTCCATCCGTTTCCATGCTGCCCTCTCCCCCTCTCCATCCGTTTCCATGCTGCCCCCTCCCCCTCCATCACCCACTTGCGCACCATCAACACATTGGCCGCCCAGTAGTACCCCAAGAGATTGGGCAACGCCAGCCCCCCCCTATCTCTACCCCGTTCCAAAAAGATCCTCTTCACCCTCGGGGTGTCATGCGCCTAAACAAAGCCCATGATGCTGCTGGTCACCCTTTTAAAAAAGGCCCTAGGGATAAAGATGGGCAAGCACTGGAAGAGGAACAAGAACCTCGGGGGAACCATCATTTTGACGGACTGCACTCTACCCGCCAACGACAGCGGCACCGTGTCCCACCTTTTAAATTCCTCCTCCATCTACTCCACTAGTCTGGTGAAGTTAAGCTTATGGAGAGTCCCCCAACTCCTGGCCACCTGCACTCCCAGGTACCTGAAACTCTTCACTGCCCTCCTAAAAGGGAGTCTCCCAATTCCCTCCTCTTGATCTCCCGGGTGCATTACAAATACCTCGCTCTTTCCTAAATTTAGCTTATAGCCCGAGAAGCCCCCAAATTCCGTTAACAGCTCCATCACCCCCGGCATTCCCCCCTCTGGGCCCGCCACATACAACAACAGGTCGTCCGCATACAGCGATACCCGATGTTCCTCCCCACCCCGCACCAAACCCCTCCATGTCCCTGACTCCCTCAACGCCATAGCCAGAGGTTCAATCGCCAGTGCAAAGAGCAAGGGGGCAGGGGGCACCCCTGCTTGGTCCCACGGTAGAGCCTAAAGTACTCTGATCTCCTTCCATTTGTAACTACACTCGCCATCGGAGCCGCGTAGAGCAGCCTCACCCATTTGATGAATCCCTCCCCAAATCCAAACCGCTCCAGCACCTCCCACAGGTACCCCCACTCAACTCTATCAAACGCTTTCTCTGCGTCCAGCGCCACCACTATCTCCGCCTCCCCCTCGACTGCCGGCATCATGATAACATTTAGCAGTCTCCGCACATTCTGGCTTTTTTTTTAAAGAACTAACCAGTTAATCCTCTTCCTCTTCCTTTCCCCTTAGTGCTCCAAAGTTTTTCTTTTCAATTCTACCTTTAATTTTTTTTCTACTATTCTGCATATTATTCAATAGTTGCTATTGAATCTGTTTCCACCACTATTGCAGGTAGTCAATTCCAGAGCATCGCAACCCACTGTGCCAAAAATGTTTCTTCATGTCACCTCCAGTTCACTTGCCAGTTATCTTAAATCACTCCTATCCTCTGATCATTGACATTCCTGGCAGCAGAAACAATTTCTTCCCATTTACTGTTTTAAGACCCTTCATAGTTTTAAATACCACTATTAAATCTCCCATCAATCCCCTCTACTCCAAAGAGAACAATCCCAGCATTTCCAAAGTCTCTTGGTTAGTTGAAGTAAATTTCCTCTAACACTGAAACATTGTTTTGTAACAGTTCAGCCGAACCTTGCTTTTGTATTCAATGCCTCTATTTATAAAGCTCAGGGTCCTGTACGTATTTCTAAATAGAGGCAAAGGAAACTTGCCCCAGGGACACACCTGGTGTGATAATTGGTTCATTGCCCAAAGGAAGAAAGACTTGAATTTGCATTGCACCTTTCACTGCCATGGGAAGCACAAAAACACTTTACTGACAAATACTTTAAGTGAATATTGTAGATTAAGAACCACGACATTTGCATTTATGTTAGGCCTTTAACATTGTCAAACATCTCAAAGCATTTCACAGGAGCATTCAGACAGAATTTGACCACAAGCCATATAAGGAGATATTAGGACAAATGACCAAATGCTGAGTCAAACAGGTTTCTTGGAGCATCTCAATATTTACTCATTTACGGAATGTAGGCGTCACTGGCTTGACCAACATTCAGTGCCCATCCCTAATTGCCAATGAGAAAGTGGTGGTGAGCTGCCTTCTTTACCGCTGCAATCCCTGAGCTGTAGCTACATCCACAGTGCTGTTAGGGAGTGAGTTCCAAGATTATGGTCCAGAAACAGTGAAAGAACGGCAATATATTTCCAAGTCAGGATGGTGAGTGACTTAGAGGGGCACTTCCAGGTGGTGGTGTGTCCATGCATCCGCTACCCTTGCCCTTCTGGATGATGGTGGTCATGGGTTTGGAAGATGCTGCCGAAGGAGCCTTGGTAAGTTCCTGCAACGCATCTTGTAGATGGTTCACACTGCTGCCACTGTGCAATTGCGGTGGAGGGTATGAACATTATTTGTGGAAGGGGTACCAATCGAGTGCTGCTCTGTCCTGAATGGTGTCAAGCTTCCTGAGTGTTTTAGAGCTGCACATATCCAGGTAAGTGGAGAGTATCCCATCACACTCCTGCCTTGTGCTTTGTAAGTGGTAAACAGGCTTTGAGGAGTCATGCCGTGAGTTACTCGCCGCAGGATTCCTAGCCTCTGAACTGCTCTTGCAGCCACAATATTTATATGGCTAGTCCTGTTCAGTTTGTGGTCAATGGTAACCCCAGAATGTTGCTATTGGGGGATTCAGTGATGGTCATGCCATTGAATATCATGGGGCGATAGTTTGATTCTCTCTTGTTGGAGATGGCCATTATTGTCAGCCCAAGCCTGGATATTGTATGGGCCTTGTTGCATTTGGACATGAAAGAAAGACAGGGAGACATGCAGAGAGTTTTGGAGAAGGAATTAGAGTTTTGGGCCCAGACACAAAGGCATAGTTAACAATAGTGGGGTGATGGAAATCAGAGATGCACAAAAGCCAGAATTGGAGGAGTGTGGAGTTCTCAAAAGTTTTGTAGGGCTGGAAGTAGTTACAGAGATAGAGAGGTGAAGCCTTGAAAACGTTTGAAAGCAAGGACAAGAATTCAACTGGACTGGGTGTCAATTTCTGAGCACAGAAATAATAGGTAAATAGGATTTGGTGTGAGTTAGGATATGGGTTTCGGATGTGTTTAGGTTTATGGAGGGTGGAAGTACAGGCTGGCTGGGAGATCATTGGAATGATCAATTCTGGAGGTAACAAATATATGGATCAGGGTTTCAGAAAGAAATGAGCTGAGGTAGGGACTAAATTGGGTTACATTATGGAGATAACCTCTGTAATGATTGGAAATTGATTTGGAAACTCAACTCAGTGTCACAGAAGATGTTGAGATTGGAACAATCTTGCTCAATCTGACACGTAGCCTGGCTGGGGGTGGAGTTAGTGAGGGAACAACATTTGTAAGAACAAAGCCGAGGGCAATCGCTTCAACCTGCCCGGAAATTAATTGAAGGAAATACCTGCTCATTCAGTACTGGGATGTTGAACAGCCAAGCTTGACAAATCTGATGCAGTGGAGGGGTCAAGGGTGAAGTTGAACTGGGTGTCATCAGCATTGAGGTGGGACCTGACATGTTTTTAGATGTCACTGACTTGCAATGTGTAATTGGAAAATGTTAGATATTCATGGAAGGATACTTGGGGGAACTCCACAGGTAACACTACAAGAAGAGAAACCATTGCAAGAGAGATTCTCAGACTATGACTGGACGGATTGGAATGGGACAAGCCAGTTTTCTACAGCAGGATGCCAGAGACAGTAAAGTGGGAGTGACCACTTTGGGAATCTGTCTTATGGTGGTTGGGAGATGATCGGTCAGGACACCAGGGAGAATGCCTGTTTTCCTTCGAATAGAGCAACAGTATCCATTATATCCATCCGATTTAACATTTCATGTGAAAGATAGTGGGCAGGATTCTCCCTTGCCCGCCACCAATATCTTAATCAGCGATCGGGCAGAGAATCCTTCCAGCACTCAAATCAGGGCCGGCGCCGATTTGGGAGTCTTTGTCCTGTCCGAAATGGCATCATCGTTTCACGCGCCGCACACCCTTGCAGCAGGCATTGGCACATCATCGGCAAGCCCTTCCGCAATGCTCCGCCCCCGATGGTTCGAGTTTCCGACCGTATGGTTGATGTGTGGTCTGAGCGGTCGAGAACCCGGCGTGGTGGCTGCGGACTGTGCCAGCGTCACCACACTCATCCGGAATCTGTGTCGCTGGCCAGGGGGACTGGTGGGGGTGGCCAGGCTGTGCCCTGTGGGGTCGTGGATGGCAGGTCGGGTCCACGCATGGCCGGTGCTATGTTGTACAGAACGACCGGTGCAGGTCATTGCCGTGCGCATGCGCGGCCAGGGATACAGCCCAGGTGCAGGAGCCAGGAACTTCGGCCAGCGCCACTGCTAACCCCTCACCGGTCCCGGAATCGGATAGGGTTCGGCACCAATTTGGCGTTGTAAAACGCCCACGAATTCTCTGTTTTAGCCGCTGAAGCGGAGAATCCAGCCCAGTATTTCTAATAGTGCTACACTCACCTCAGTACTGCACTTGAAAGTCAACCTAGATTTTGTGCTCCACTCTCTGGAGAGGGATGTCAACCCATGGTCTTCTGACTCTGAGGTAAGTGTTTTACCAGTGAACCAAGGCTGACACCTGGAGCTCTGGAATGTGACCGAGTCGGGACTCCCCATCTTAATTTCCCGTTACCCTCAGTGTTGGATCTCTGCTTGAGCCTAGTTGAACCCTTGAGTTCCATGTTCCAAGCTACTGCTCTTTTTTGCTGAACATTACAGATACTACTTGAGGACAGAATCTACAAGCAAAACGATTCTGTCGGTTTCCTTCATATTTATGTAAAATGCTATGCAAGCCAAGTAGGCATTCTTACCAAACCACAATAGAAGATATTAAATATTTTTATTTACAGCAGTTCTATTATTTACTGCAACTGTTGGTTAATAATACCACAGCTCTAATGTTTTACACATGAACATCTGAATGATTTTTGTGCTTTTGGAAGAATGCAGATCCTTTCCTGTTGTGCTTTTGCAACATGGACCCTGGTTGGAAACCATGTTTAATATGTTAATAAACTAAAGTCATTCTGTGTATTCCAAGACTATTTGAAGACGAGATAAAGAACAGTGTAACTCTGAATGCTGCAGATAAACACATTCCTGATCCAAGCCAAGAATTCCAGTAATCTAATGGTTATCTTTGATTTGAGGGGGTTTACGTTATGTGGTTTTAAAAAATATGGATGTAATTTTAATGATTGTCCAACGGTATATTCTATATTATTAATTGGATAAGGATCACGATATCCTGACTTCGAAATATATCGCCGTTCCTTCACTGTCGCTGGGTCAAAATCCTGGACCTCCCTCCCTAACAGCACTGTGGGTGTACCTACACCACACAGCCTGCAGCAGCTCAGGAAGGCAGCTCACCACCACCTTCTCAAGGTTCAATGAGTGATTGGTAATAAATGCTGGCCTAGCCAACGACACCCACATCCTGTGAAATAATTTTTTAAATGTCCAGTGAAACAATGAGATTTAGAGTATTAACTTTCCCTCCAACAGCAGGATAGAAGTGGGAATGTTCGCTGATGGTTGTGCAATCATGGAATCATAGGATCTCTACAGTACAGAAGGAGGCCATTTGGCCCTTCGAGTTTTTACCGACCCTCTGAAAGAGCACCTTACCTAGGCTAATTTCCCTGTCCTATCCCCATAACCCCATCTAACCTGTACACCCCTAACACGAAAGAGAAATTTAGCGTGGCCAATCCACCTAACCCGCACATCTTTGGACAGTGGGAGGAAGCCAGAGGACCCGGAGGAAACCCACGCACACACGGGGAGAACGTACAAACTCCGCACAGACAGTTACCCAAGGCTGGAATTGAACCCGGGTCCCTGACACTGTGAGACAGCAGTGCTAACCCCTGTGCCACCATGCTGCCCTTGTTCACCATCCATGACTGCTCAGATACTGAGACAGTGTGTCTCCTTTGCAACAAGAACTGGACAACATTTAGGTTTGGGGTGATAAGTAGCAAATATAATTTGTGCTACACAGGTGCCAGGCAATGGCCATCTCCAATAAGAGAGAATCTAACCATCGCCTCTTGGCATTCTTTTTTTTTAAAACGCATTTTATTCAAACTTGTATCAAAGTGGGTTACAGCAAATAAACACCCCGGGAAACATTCTTCCCAACAATCAACTATACAGTCTGTATAGATTTTTCTCCTTTTTCATTTTCACCCCCATCCCCCAGCAATGAACAGCTCCTCAAACACGGTCACAAACATCCCCCACCTTTTGTTTTCTCAAACTCCCCTGCTGAGTCCCTTAACTCATACTTTATCTTCTCTAACCGCAGGAAGTCATACAGGCCACCCAACCGTGCTGCTACCCCCGGTGCCGATGCAGACCGCCACTCCAGCAAAATTCGTCGCTGTGCAATCAGAGAGGCGAAGGCCAAGACATCGGCCTTCCTCCTCTCCATGAGCTCCGGCTTCTCTGAAACCCCAAATATCGCCACCAAAGGGTCCGGGTCCACTCCCTCCCCCACTATCCTGGCTAAGACCGCAAACACTCCAGCCCAGAATCTTCCCAATTTTTCACAACCTCAAAACATGTGCGCATGATTCGCTGGTCCCCACTCAAACCTCTCACACTCATCTGCTCCGCCCTGAAAGAACCCACTCATTCTCTCCCAAGTCATATGCACCCTGTGCACCACCTTAAACTGTATCAGGCTCATCCTTGCACAAGGGGAGGTCCCGTTTACCCTTAATAGTGCCTCACTCCATAATCCCCAATTGATCTCCATTCCCAACTCCACTTCCCATTTCTCCTTGATCTTCACCACCTGCCTGCCTCCCAGCTCCCCCAGCCACTTATATATATCCCCAATTCTTCCCTCCCCTTCCACATCCGGAAGCAGCAGTCGCTCCAGCAGGTTGTATCCCGGCAATCTAGGGAACCCCTTCCAGACCTTTCGTGCAAAGTCCCTAACCTGTAGATACCTGAACCCACTACCCCTTGGCAGCTCTACCTTCTCCCCTAGCTCCTCCAGACTGATGAACCCTTCCTCCAAATACAAATCCCTCACCTTGACCAGCCCCACTTCCCTCCACCTCCTGTATACACTGTCCATCCCCCCCGGCACAAACCCATGATTCTCGCACAGCGGCGTTAGCACCGACATCCCTTCCACCCTAAAATGCCTCCTCAGCTGATTCCATACCTTCACCGTGGACTGCACCACTGGGCTCCCTTAATACCTACTCGGAGCCATTGGCAATGCTGCCGTCACCATAGCCCTCAAACTAGATCCTTTACAAGATTCCTCCTCCATCCTAACCCACTCGACCCCTTCTCCTTCCCACCACCGCCGCACCTTGTCCACATTCGCCGCCCAATAATAATGAAGCAAGTTCGGCAACGCCAACCCCCCTGCTGCCTCTGCCTCTGTAGCAGGGTCCTCCCCACCCTCGGCACCTTCCCCGCCCATACAAAGTCAGAGATGATCGTGTCCACTTTCCGAAAAAAGGCTTTTGGTACAAAGATCGGGAGAGCCTGAAAGATAAACGAGAACCTCGGCAGAATATCCAGTTTCATCACTTGGACACACCCCGCCTACGTTAAGTGCCGTGTATCCCACCTCTTAAGATCCTCCCTGGCCTCCTTCACCAGCTTCGTTAAGTTCCACTCATGGAGGCCCATCCATTCCCTCGCTACCTGAATCCCCAAGTACCTAAACCTATCCCTC
Source organism: Scyliorhinus canicula (assembly GCF_902713615.1). Lineage (NCBI taxonomy): Eukaryota > Metazoa > Chordata > Chondrichthyes > Carcharhiniformes > Scyliorhinidae > Scyliorhinus > Scyliorhinus canicula. The sequence goes on from NC_052152.1 coordinate 112,269,972, forward strand.
CCTACCGTAAATGGCATCCCCCCAAAATTAGCCCACTGTGCCAGCTCATTCACCGGGAATACCTTGCTTTTCCCTACATTCAGCTTGTATCCCGAGAACCCTCCAAACCTTCCCAACAGGACCATAATCTTTCCCATACTCTCCAACGGATCCAAAACATACAGCAAGAGGTCATCGGCATAGAGTGTCACCCGCTGCTCCCTCTGTACCCTCATTATCCCCTGCCACTCTGCCGACACTCTGAGAGCCATCGCCAATGGCTCTATGGCCAGCGCAAATAGCAGCGGCGACAACGGGCACCCCTGCCTCGTACCCCTGTGTAAGTCAAAGATTTGTGAGCTCATATCATTCGTCCTCACCCTCGCTCTTGTCACCACATACGGCAACCACACCCATGCCACAAATCTCAGCCCAAACCCAAACCTTCCCAAAACCTTGAACAAGTACTGCCACTCCACCCGATCAAATGAGCTCTCAACGGATTCATCACCACATTCAACAGCCGTCTTATATTACTCGCAAGCTGCCTGCCCTTCACGAAGCCTGTTTGATCTTCTGCAACCACCTCCGGGACACAGTCCTCCATCCTCCCCGCCAACAACTTCGCCAATACTTTCACATCCGTGTTCAATATTGATATGGGTCTATACGACCCACATTCCACCAGATCCTTCCCTTTTTATGGGGTTAGCGTGACTACTGTCTGCTTCATCGTCCCCTTTGACATTCAATGGCATTACCATCGCTGAATTCCCCACTATCAACATCTGACCCTTACCTGGACTGAAACTTACCTGGACCAGCAATATAAATACTGTGGCTACAGGAGCAGGTCAGAGTCTTGGAATTCCTGCAGTGAGTAACTCACCTCCTGACTCCCTAAAGCCTGTCCACCATCTACAAGGCACAAGTCAGAGGTGTATTGAATACTTTTGATTTGCCTGGATGAGTGGAGCTCCAATAACACTCAAGTAGCTCAACACCATCCAGGACTAGGCAGCCCACTTTATTGACAACCCATCCACCAATATCCACTCCCTCCACCACCAATGCACAATGGCAAGAGTGTGTACCATCGAGAAGATGCACTGCAGCAACTCACCAAAGCCCCTTCAACAGCACTTTCCAAGCTCACGTCCGCTACCATCTTGAAGGACAAGGGCAACAGATACCTGGGAACCCCATCATCTGGAGGTTCCCTTCCAAGCCACATACCATCTGACTTGGAAATATTCCTTCACTGGGTCAAAATCCTGGATCTCCCTCCCTAACCGCACTGTGGGTGTACCTACACCACATGGACTGCAGCAGTCTGCACCTTCTGCACCTTCTGAAGGGGAAATTCGGGATGTGCAACAAATACTGACACCCACATTCTGTGAAAGAATAAAAAACTGGTGAAACAGTGGGATTTAGATTATTCACATTAGAGGTAAAGAAATGTTTATATAATCACAAGCAGAACCAGGATTAAAAGGTGGCAGCACATACTAAGCTAATCAAACTATGTATTTAATGTATTATGAGAGCCTGGTTATTAAGTAAACATGATGGGCCAGAATTTACTGTCGGTGACACCAGCCCTTTTAATTTCCACATTATGTTTCACTACATGATGGTGCATGTGGGAGATGGAAATGGCACAGCATACTCTACAAGGCATCGGGGATCTGTGTCAATAGGGAAAATAACAGTATCCCCTTAATTGGATTGAAAAAAATGTGAATTTTACAATACAGTGAAATAAAGAGAAGGAAAAAAATGTTTGGATTAAGAGATAGAAATTAAGTGAAAAAAGTATATATTTTTAATATCTCTAAAAGCTAAAGAACTGAGACCTTTCACTTGAAATAGTCAATTTGCAATGCCAGCGAGGATGCTTGGCAGTAATTAAGACTCTGCAGTGTGTTACAGATCACTCAGTGAATTAAAAATTGCTGTGGCAGCATGTACTTTTACTTAATAATAATAATCTTGATTGACACAAGTAGGCCTACATTAATAATGCAATGAAGTTATTGTGAAAAGCCCCTCGTCGCCACATTTCGGCGCTTGTTCGGGCACACAGAGGGAGTATTCAGAATAGCCAATTCACCTAACAAGCACGTCTTTCGGGATTTGTGGGAGGAAACCGGAGCACCCGGAGGAAATACATGCAGGCACAGGGAGAACATGCAGACTCCGCACAGACAGTGACCCAAGCAGGAATTGAACCTGGGACCCTGGCTCTGTGAAGCAACAGTGCTAACCACCGTGTTACCGTGCCATGTTACTGCATGTTGTAGTCTGGAGATATGGATAGTGACGGTAAAGGCTCCAACTTTCTTTTGATCACATGGCTGACCAGGAATCTCTCCCACTTTACTGCCTGCCATTGGCGCGTAATGACAGGATTTGCAGTTAGATAACCTGTTTGGCTACATTTGGCCATTGCCTCCTGAAGTGGGACTCAAAGCTGGATCATCTGGCTTGGGGGGTGGGCGGGGGGTGCATTACCCGCTGTGCCATGAGACCTTCTTCAATTAAGAGTTAACATGCGATTATCAAGGGTACTTAGACAGGAATGGGATTGCCCTAACTTTGTGGTAAGTTTAGTTTGTATTTACCATGCATGCAACTAGGGGTTATTCAGTGCATTGGCATGGTGAGTCAGACAGTGACATGCCATTTCCATGAAGTTAACGGCTGAGCAGCATATCTCAAACATCAACTGTTCCAGATTTCTGCATCTAACTGCGGTTCTGCTGTTGCCTGAATTTGCTGTGCAATGTCATGTCAGTAACAGTGAGCACCATTAACTTTGCAATTTGCACAGTGAATTCTGACCCGATATGTGATAAGCATCTATTGCATCGCCACTGAGCTGCATTTTAGTAATACTGGAAAGTGGATAGTTTCTACCTCATTCCTTCAATCTTCAATGTATCAGCATCCATATAAAAATAGAAGGCTTTCTAGGGCCCCAATTTCTTACGAATGTGATGCACTATCAATTACGATGAGAGTAGAGTGTAATTGAGGCTTTATTATGCAGAGATGTGTAGCCTCCCGCAGCGGCTGCCGAAATGGCTGCAGCTCAGAGAGCCCACACATTTATACTCCACCTACTGGGCAGATCCAGCAAACAGGGATTTCCCCCCGTATCTGTAGTACAGGGGCCTTACCGTAATACGCCTCATATGCGATATATATACAAACAGTGGTGACTATCACATTCACCCCTGTTAAAAAAGAGTCCAGCGGGGGTGGTGGAAGACTAGTTACAGGTATAGGTTAATATTTTAGGAGATGTTTACAAATTCAGATGATCAGGCACTTTGATCCTCCGTTGTGAGCGCCGCAGTCCCGGTGGCGATGTCGGCTTGGTCGCCGGTGACTCCGGGAGCGTGTAGATCTCATCTTCATCCCCGGGTGGGACCAAGGGGAGGACGGATCGTCCTGGAGCGGGGGCTGTGGTGAGGTGCGCTGGGGCAGAGGGGTGGGGCGGGGGCTTGTGGGGACTCAGCTGGCACCAGATCCCTGAGGGAGACTGTGTCTTGGCGGCTGTCGGGGTATGCTACGTAGGCATACTGTGGGTTTGCATGGAGTAGTTGTACCCGCTCAACCAACTGGTCCGCCTTGTGGAGCCGCACGTGCTTGCAGAGAACGGGTCCTGGAGCTGCAAGCCACGTTGAGAGCGAAACCCCGGAGGTGGACTTCCTGGGGAAGGCAAGAGACGTTCATGTGGGGTTTCATTAGTCGCAGTGCAAAGGAGCGACCTAATGGAGCGAAGGGCGTCGGGAGGACCTCCTGCCAGCGGGAGGCGGGAGATTTCTGGACCGTAGGGCCAGCTGGACAGTCTTCCAGACCGTCCTATTCCCCCGCTCAACCTGCCCGTTTCACCGGGAATTGTAGCTGGTCGTCCTGCTCAAGGCGAAGGCCTTGCTGAGCAGGAACTGGCGCAGCTCATCGCTCATAAATGAGGATCCCCGGTCGCTGTGGACGTAGGCGGGGAAACCGAACAGAGCGAAGATGGTGTTGAAGGCTTTGATGACGGTGGCGAACGTCATATCGGGGCATGGGACGACGAAGGGGAATCTGGAGTATTCGTCGACCACGTTAAGAAAGTACATGTTTCGGTCGGTGGAGGGGAGGGGCCCTTTGAAATCCACGCTGAGGCGTTCAAAGGGGCGGGAGGCCTTCACTAGGTGCGCTCGATCTAGCCGGCAGAAGTGCAGTTTGCACTCCACGCAGACCTGGCAGTCTCCAGTGATAGCCCTGACTTCCTCGATGGAGTAGGGCACATTGCGGGCCTTTATGAAGTGAAAAAACCGGGTGACCCCTGGGTGACAGAGATCGTCATGTAGGGTCCGGAGTCGGTCCACTTGTGCACTGGCACATGTACCTCGGGATAGGGCATCTGGGGGCTCGTTGAGCTTCCCAGGACAATACAAAATCTCGTAATTGTAGGTGGAGAGCTCGACCCTCCACCTCAAGATCTTATCATTTTTGATCTTGCCCTGCTGTGTGTTGTTGAACATGAAGGCAACCGACCGTTGGTCAGTGTGGAGAGTACATCTCCTGCCGGCCAGGTAATGCCTCCAATGTCGCACAGCTTCTACGATGGCTTGGGCATCCTTTTCGACAGAGCAGTGCCGAATGTCGGAGGCATGGATGGTGCATGAAAAGAATGCCATGGGCCTGCCTGCCTGGTTGAGGGTGGCGGCCAGAGCGACGTCTGATGCAGCGCTCTCGACTTGGAAGGGGAGCGTCTTGTCGACTGCGTGCATCGCTGCCATGGCGATGTCGGCCTTGATACGGTTGAAGGCCTGGTGAGCCTCGGCCGTCAGTGGGAAAACAGTGGAGTGAATGAGTGGGCGGGCCTTGTCCGCATTGTTCAGGACCCACTGGGCGTAGTACAAGAAGAACCCCAGGCATCGTATGAGGGCCTTGGGGTAGTGGGGAAGAGTGAGTTCCGTGAGGGGGCGCATGCGATCGGTGTCGGGCCCTAGAACTCCATTTTGCATCACATGGCCGAGGATGGCTAAGCGGTTAGTGCTGAACACGCACTTCTCCTTGTTGTACGTTTAGGTTGAGTAGTATGGCGGTGTGGAGGAATTTGGAACGGTTAGTGTCGTCATCCTGCTGGTCGTGGCCGCAGATGGTGACATTATCCAGGTACGGGAAGGTGGCCCGCAGTCCTTATGGGTTAACCATTCGGTCCATCTCTCGTTGGAAGACCGAGACCCCGTTAGTGACGCCGAAGGGAACCCCAAGGAAATGGTAAAGGTGGCCGTTTCGAATGCGGTTTACGGGCGGTCCGCCTTGCAAATGGGGAGCTGGTGGTCGGCAGATTTCAGGTCCACTGTCGAGAAGACCCGGTACTGTGCAATCTGATTGACCATATCAGATATGCGTGGGAGGGGGTACGCGTCGAGCTGTGTGTACCGATTGATGGTCTGACTGTAGTCAATAACCATCCTGTTTTTCTCCCCAGTTTTCACAACTACCACTTTGGGCTCTCCAGGGGCTGTTGCTGGCCTTGATAATGCCTTCCCGCAGCAGCCGCTGGACCTCAGACCTGATGAAGGTCCTGTCCTGGGCACTGTAGCGTCTGCTCCTGGTGGCGACAGGTTTGCAATCCGGGGTGAGGTTTGCAAACAGAGAAGGTGGATTGACCTTAAGGGTCGTGAGGCCGCAGACAGTAAGGGGTGGTAGGGGCCCGCCATATTTCAGGGTTAGGCTCTGGAGGTTGCACTGGAAGTCCAGGCCGAGTAGCAGGGCAGCGCAGAGGTTGGGGAGGACGTAGAGCCGGAAGCCGCTGAACTCTATGACCTGGACAGTGAGGGTGGCGGTGCAGTGCCCCTGGATCGCCACAGAGTGGGATCCGGAGGCCAGGGAGATTCTCTGGTTAGCGGGGTGTACCGCGAGGGAGCAGCGCCTTACCATATCGGGGTGGATGAAGCTCTCAGTGCTCCCAGAGTCCAGAAGGCATGATGTCTTGTGCCCATCGACCTTCAGTGTTGTCGACGTGGTCGCGAGGTTGTGCAGTCGAGACTGGTCGATCGTGATGGAGGCGAGATGTGGCTGGTGTTGAAAGGCCCCTGGCTGGTCGGCGGCGGTTGCGGGCGATGAGCGGCCCAATGAGGTGCCCGGTGAGCAGGGGTCCTGATGGAGGGAAGATGGCGGCGCCCACCGGCCACACGTGTCCTGAGGCAAGTAAGATGGTGGCGCTCACAGTCCGCATGTGTTCTGAGGCGAGTAAGATGGCGGCACTCACGGGCCGCACGTGGTCTGAGGCGAGGAAGATGGCGGCACTCACAGGCCGCACGTGGTCTGAGGCGAGGAAGATGGTGGCACTCACGGGCCGCACGTGGTCTGAGGCGAGGAAGATGGCGGCACTCACGGGCCGCACGTGGTCTGAGGCGAGGAAGATGGCGGCACTCACAGGCCGCACGTGGTCTGAAGCGAGGAAGATGGTGGCACTCACGGGCCGCATGTGGTCTGAGGCGAGGAAGATGGCGGCGCCCACGGGCTGCACGAGGTCTGAGGCGAGGAAGATAGCGGCGCCCACGGGTCGCACGTGGGGAGTGCTGGGACAATGGGCCTGGTTACAGCGGCGATCGAGCGGGCCTGGCACACAGCAGCGAAATGTCCTTTCTTCCCACAGGCCTTGCAGAGCGCGCTCCACGCCGGGCAGCGATGCCAGGAGTGCTTTGTCTGTCCGCAGAAGTAGCACTTCGGTCCCCCGGGGTTGGTTGGCTGCCGCGCGGCGCAGGCTTGGGGTTGGCTGGGTTCGGTCGCTGGTGGGGTCCATGATGGGGTGTTCGCTGGCAGGGTCATGATGTCCAGGAGAGGTGCGCTGTGCAGTCAGGGGCATTGCAGGAGGCGACTGTTAGTGAGATCACGAGTTTCTTGGTCGCTGCGAAGTCAAGGGTAGCCCCTTCTAAGAAGCGCTGGAGGATGTACGCCGACCCTATGCTCGTAATGAAAGGGTCTCTAATTAGAAGTTCAGAGTGTTCAACAGCCGAAACGGCCTGGCAGTCACAGTCCCTCGCCAGGGCATGCAGGGCACGCCAGAAATCTTCCACAGACTCACCGGGGAGTTGCTGCCGCGTGGACAGCTGAGTGTAGTTCTCCTGCAGTAGCGCCATGGCCTCAGCATAGGTAGGCGCGTCCTGGATGAGGTGAAAGATATCGAAGCTCAGCCGCGTATACAGGATCTGGAGCTTCTGTGCCTCTGAGGATTGTTCTATCGCAGATCCGATGTGTGCTTCAAAGCAAGCTAGCCAATGTGCCAAGGCCGACTTGGCGTTGTCTGCTTGAGGGTGCAGCTGCAGGCATTCCGGCAGCAGCTGCGGGAGGCTACACATCTCTGCGTAATAATTGATGCACTCTCAATTACGATGAGACGAGAGTAGAGTGTAATCGAGGCTTTATTACGCAGAGATGTGTAGCCTCCCGCAGCTGCTGCTGAAATGGCTGCAGCTGGGAGGGCCCACACATTTATACTCTGCCCAGTGGGCAGATCCAGCAGGCAGGGATCTACCCCCATACCTGTAGTACAGGAGCGTAACCGTAATAGACCTCATATGCGATAAATATACAACAGTGGTGACTACCACAGAATGTTACCATTGCAAAAAAACAGTGCAGTCCATGGGATCATGCCAACATCTCCTATCACTTCTCCCACTGCAAGTCAAGCCAGGCTCGAGATTGACACCTCCATTCTCGTGAAGAGTCCAAGTAAGTACAACAAAGTGTGGTAAAATGGGCAGCCGCCCAAATTTTAGGCCCGATATAAAATTGGACACTCTAAACTAAGAGTTGAACATTTTAAATTAAACCACAGCCAGCTCCAGGCAGGATGCTGGGAATTCGAACTTGGCCTAGGTTGAATACACTGAACTCAGACAGACTGCCAAGACATGTCTGGACCTGCCCTGTCAACAACACATCCGACACAAGTGAATGCCCAGCTACAGAGCCAGCAGCCGTAGCCTATGTGCTCAGCCACCCTGGCCAGTTCCCCACACCAGCAGACATACACTCTGACTGCATGTATGTCTGCAATCGTTTAACTGACTTCCTGCCACTGTGGAAAGTGAGGGATTCGACTCGGCAGACGGGAAACCTTTACCCTTGCACCTCTACTGGAATTTATTTTCCAAACTGCCTAATTCCGTGAGTATGAGTTCATTAACGTTAAGGGCCACCATAGAAATTCCCCAATTGGGAATATAAGGGCAGACAAATTGACCAAGCAGGGTGCCCGGGAGGGAGAACCATAGCAACCCCCATTACCGAACAAATCGATGCCATGACTGTCTGCCAGACCAAGATCGAAGGCGTAAACCAGCCCAGAGCAGTGACCAGGACCTGCAACAAATTCAGGAAGGGGCATATCCTGCCTTCTTTCACAATTGGCGGGACACACTCACCATACAGGATGGGCTAGTCCTTAAAGATTGCCTGTACTTGGTCCCAACCAAGGGCTGCAACCAAATCATATATAAAAACCACAATGTCCAGGGCCACAAAGAGGCAGGAGCCACGAGTGAGTGCATTAAGGGATTATGCGCGACTTCCACCAAGACAAGCGTCATTAAGTTGTTAACCGCATAGTCTGTGCCTGAAACAATCTCAACAAATATAGTCGTAAGAGAGAACTGAGGCACACCCAACCCTGGAAGGCCCTGGACTAATTTACAAATTGGCTACATTGGTCTCCTACCACCCGACGAGGGAGATTACGAATACATCCTGACCGTCACTGACATTTTTACAATGTTAATAGAAGCATTCCTACTCGAACCAATACGGCCAAGGTCACGGCAGATATTGTAGTGCAGCAAGTCTTCACTAGGTGGGGTCTCTCTCGTGGTATAGATTCAGACCAAGGCACTCACTTCACTGCCCAGGTGATGCAGCAGGTAATGAGGTTATTTGGTATCCAACAAAATTTCCACATTGAATTTCCTCTTCAATCCAGCGGGATAGTGGAAAGGATGAACAGCATCCTCAAAGAAATTACCCATAAGACCATCCAGCAGAACAATCACAAAGTCCTGCCTTTGTCCTTATGATAGCGCAGAATTCAGTTTACAGTTCCACCAGGTTCACCCCCATATGCTCATGGCAGGGCGGTCCATCTGAGGGATCAAACGCCTGCTAGGGCTGGACTTATCTATACCTGAGCTTGCAGCTCTTAGCCATGAGACCAGTCAAAGCACTGCTGGAGAACGTTCAGGCTGAACAACTGGAAACAGCTGTTAAATGGGGAAAGGAAGGAAACAAAGTAAGGTAAACATTAATGGCATGGTGAACCCCATCAAGTATGAAGTTGGGCAGAAGGTAATGCTCCAAGTCTTCCAGCCCGGCACATTCCTATCCCCCAGATACCCGGGACACTACCCAGTGGTAGATCAGACAAGTCCATCCATTTATCGGATGCTGACGGATTCTGGAAAAGCCAGATGTTACCTTGTGAATGACATGAAGGCATTCCCAGAACATCTACCACCAGTATCACCTCACACTCAAAGGGAGGCAGTAGATCCTGACCCCTAACCCTGGGATCCGGACCTTGATGCCTTGTATTCAGTCCTACTTAAATGAACCCCCGGCGCAAGGCTCTACCTGATGTTGTGGCGGACAAGGAAATGAGTCACAATTAAACCATACAGACTCAAAGACATCTGGCACCAGGAGTTTCAGAAGCACCTGGTACAATGCTCCAACAGGGAGCCAATAGAAGGACAGGTTCCAGGTAGCTAGCACTCACCCACATAAATCACCATCTCAAAAAGAATACAGGGACTCTGCTATCCCCAACTGTGAATATACAGTATTCACTGGGAATGCTTGAATTTTAGGCTCTGGGACCAGTCCCTTGCCACCTTACACTCCCCACATTTCCTTCTTCCTCTAGTTTCACGGAAGACATTCTCGACACATACTGTGAGAGATCCGATCCAAACCCTGGAACCACCACGTCCGATGCAAAAGGACTGGTATCCATCCTGGTTATATATATCTCCTAAGGTAGGTGGGCCTTCACTTCCCCATCGTTTCTCATCTCGTCATTCACACGGCTTCAGCCTGCGTGACTCTGCGCCTTATTATTTAGCTGGGGCTCAGTACCAGAATATTCTGCCCCTCCAGTGCAATATGATTGGTATCCATCATTGTCGTACATACCAATCTTGCTCATACAGAAACGCCGTCTCCATGATTCGACAAGCACGCTTCGCCATATCTTCTCATCCTTTTCACCATTTCATCTTCTTCAGCATATCTTCTTGTGCAACTCTGCCTTGTGGCAAAAGCTCCAACTCATCAATACCGGGAAGCAAACCCGTTAAACACGGATGTCCAGACAACCATGCCTTGTGATATTAGCCACAAACTCATCGTCCCCAGTAGATGCAAAATTACACCGGAACCTCAGATTCTGGGATGATATTCAAAAGGGGGGCTCAATAAGTGCGTGTGCCAATATCTAGTGGGAAGGACAAAGGATAAAGGGATCAGATATTGAGAAATAACAACAGGTGCTACCTTGATCTCTTTGCAGAATGTACTATACACTCGTCATGTGCTATGTGGGATTCATCACCCTGGAATGGACTTAAGGGCCCAGAGCTATGGAAGGACTTTCGACCAGCGACCAAACCCCTGATACATGTGGTTTACTGTACCAGATGCAGGCGAGCATGAGGATGGTACCCTATGGGTCCATGTGGGTGCAAAAACCAAAGAGTGGTGTACAGGAAGGATAATGGGAGCTCTAATTACTGTTCCCTAAGGATGACCCTCATGAATGATTGATGGGGATTCACTAACCTTGGGTGTATGGAGCTAGAATGTCTAGCCCACGGCTCAGAAAAAGGTCTAGAGTTAGGGCAGAGGTGCCCCAGTAAGATCTTAGACAAAGGATACATATATTACAAAATTAGGAATGGGCTAAGGCCAACTGCCGCTGCACCCACCCCCACTTGTCCTGAAACTACCCCAGGGCCCCAAAATGGGTTGGTATTAAAATGGACAGGGAAAATAGTGTACAACAGCACACACTACGAATCAGTGCCAGTCGTGGTGGATCTAGCTGGGACAAAGCGACCAGACTGGTGTCCTTCTCCATTCAGGAAACTATACCTTCACTTGACCCGGGGGCTGCTGGGTAAAAAAACAGGAGCAGATGCAGGTGAGAATAGACCCAGGCCAGAGGGGTGCAAGAGGAGGGAGATTCTGAATGATTTAGCAACTGTGTATGGTGCAGGGGTATCCACAATTAACATGCTTGATTTGGCTGAACTGGACAATAAGCTCAGAATTTTGACCCAATAAGTTAAACAGACCTTGGAAAGTTTAAATGACAACAGGATGCCGAGGGAGATTTAACTGGGAGGAAGGCCAGCAGCCTCATGGTTGAAGGGAATGCCCAAACTATCAATTAGATTGTCAAGGGGTGGGTGAAGAAGAATAATAATAACAGTGATGATAATAATAATCTTTATTAAGGTGTTAGGGATCCCTGTGATCTTAAATAACAAAGTTGGTTTGAGAGTCTTTGAAGCAGAAAATACAGGAGTCATACAAGAGTGTCACGTGAGAGTACCTTTAAGAAATGGGTGTTTATCAAATAGTTGCAGTGATGTCAGAGTGTGGGTGGAGCTGGGCTGTCTGTCTGTTTTACTTTCGCTTTGAGCTTGCAGCTACAGGGTGTGTTTAGTTTTGTTTTGCAGATTGGGAGCTGCATCCAGCAACACCAGGTGTAATTCTGATTTCTTTCTGCATGAAAGGAATGTCTTCAAATCACTTGCTAATTTAAAAGTGATAACTGCTCTCAGTAGAGAATTTAAACCTGGGGCGGGATTCTCTCAGCCCGGGCCGGAGAATCCCCACGATAGGAGCGAATCGCGCCACGCCGCCCCAACGCACCACACCTGTAAGTGGACCCTTGTGCTCCCTACAGCCAAAATTTATTAAAAGTTATGGGTCAGATGAACTCCATAATACACTTTGGGATTCTTTAAACCCTGGGCTGTAATAAGAGGAAATGAGGGTGGAATATGATGGGAACCGACAGTATTTGGCTGAGAAAGAAGGGTGGTTCACAGACACCAGTCTGGACAAAGTTTTTTTAAAATAAATTTAGCGTACCCAATTCTTTTTTTCCAATTAAGGGACAATTTAGCGTGGCCAATCCACCTACCCTGCACATCTTTGGGTTGTGGGGGCGAAATCCACGCAAACACGGGGAGAATGTGCAAACTCCACACAGATAGTGACCCATTTAAATAATGTACTGCTTTTCTGTACTTGCTGTCAAAGCGAACAGGTTTACATTGACCCATGTTATACTCAGTCTGTCAAGTCTTTACCCACTCACTTCATAGAATCCCGACAGTGCAGAATGAGGCCATTCGGCCCATCGAGTCTGCCCTGACCCTTTGAACGGGCATTCTTACAATGTCCACACCACATCCACCCAGCCCTATCCCCGAAACCATAACCTAACCTGCACATCCCTTGACACTCAGGGACAATGTTTGGACATCTTTAAACTATGGGAGGGAACTGGACCACCCGGAGGGGATCCACGCAGACACGGGGAGAATGTACAAACTCTACACAGACACGTGTCTCAAAGCCAGAATTGAACCCAGGTCCCTGGCACTGTGAGGCAGCAGTGCTAACCACTGTGCCAGCGTTCCACCCGAACCTGGTTTACATAGTAGTAATTTTTATTAGTGTCATCGGTAGGCTTACACGAACGCCGCAATGAAGTTACTGTGAAAGTCCCTAGTCGCCACACTACGGCGCCTGTTCAGGTACACTGATGGAGAATTCAGAATGTCCAATTCACCTACATTCACATCTTTGGGTTGTGGGGTGAGACCCACGTCAACACGGAGAGAATGTGCAAACTTCACATGGACAGTGATCCAGGGCCGGGATTGAACCTGGGTCCTCAGCGCTGTGAAGCAGCAGTGCTAACCCCTGCGCCACTGTGCCACCCCAAAACGTGGAATATTATAAAGTGTGAAGAGGACAATGTAGAACTTCAAAAGGACACAGACAAGTTGGTGGAGAGGGCAGATAGGTGGCAGATGAAATTCAATGTAAAGAAGTGTGAGGCGATGCATTTTGGTAGGACGAATATGGAGAGGCAATATAAAATATGGAGTAAAATTTTAAAAGGGGTACAGGACCAGAGGGACCTGGGTGTACATGAGCATTGAAGGTGGCAGGACAGATGGAGAGAGCAGTTAATAAAGTATATAGTATTCTGGGATTTAATAATAGGGACAAAGAGTGCAAGAGCAAGGAAGCTATGCTGAACCTATACAATTACCAGACCTCAGTTGGAATATTGTGTGCAGTTCTGAGTGCCGCACCATAGGAAGGATGTTAATGTAAGACGACTTGTGATAATAATAAAGATTATTATTATTATAGATTGGAGAAGTTAGGACTGTTCTCTTTGGAGAGAAGAAGGCTTGGAGAGAGAAGGAGACTAATAATGGGGGTTTCACCCCCACAACCCAAGAGAAGGTTTGATAGGGTTTTTCAAAATTATGAGGAGGCTGGACAGAGTAGATTGGGAGAAACTATTCTCACTTGTAAAAGGATCGAGAACGGGAGGGCACAGATTAAAGAGATTTGCAAAAGAAGCAAATACGATGTGAAAAAAAAACTTTTTCACACAGTGAGGGGTTGGGGTCTGGAATGCACTGTCTGGAACTGTGCTGGAGGCAACTTCAATCGAGGCATTCAAGAGGGCAACAGATGAAAACTTGAATAGAAACAATATGCAGGGGTCTGGAGGAAAGGACACTGAGTCACCACGCTTGTTTGGAGAGCCAGTGCAGATACGCTCAGCCAAATGGTCTTCTTCGCACCGTAACAAAACTGTGACTGGCTGGAATTACTTCATTTTTGAAAGGCATAGATGTTAGGGTGATTTAACAGAGGTATACAAGATTGTTAAAGGGCTTGATTGTGTTCCTCCTGAAAGGGTATTTGAACAAGAGAAGTTAGGGAAGATCACACATCATACAAATAAGTTATGCAAGGGTAAGGAAAGATTTAATATTAATTTTGTCACCTGGCATTAATTTTTTTTTAAATTCTCCAATTTAGTGTGGCCAATCCACCTACCCTGCACATCTTTGGGTTGTGGGGTGAGACCATTGCAGACACAGGGTAAATGTGGCAACTCCACACAGACAGTGACCCGGGGCCGGGTTCAAACCCAGGTCCTCAATGCAGTGTGGCAGCAGTGCTAACCACTGCGATACCGTGCTGCCTTCTCCCAGTATTCATAATGGGATTCCGTTGAACAATTGCGTCAACAAACCAAATCCATTGAAACCTTTGAAGACGGGGCAGCACGGTAGCACTGCAGTCTCACGGTACTGTGGTCCCAGGTTCCATCCCGGCTCTGGGTCACTGTCCGTGTGGAGTTTGCACATTCTCCCCATGTTTGCATGGGTTTCACCCCCACAACCCAAAGATGTGCAAGGTAGGTGGATTGAACACGCTAAATTGCCCCTTAATTGGAAAAATGAATTGGGTACTCTAAATTTTTTTTTTTAAACCTTTGAAGACAACTAGAAGCTCAACCATTTGTTACAGCTTGGAAGTAACCATGGAGATGGCTGAGCTGAATTCAAAGATAGTGAAAACTCAGCCATCTGTTAAAACTTTGAAACAGCCAAACAGATGTCTGAGCTGACTGTCAAGGGGAAAAATATCTATGCAGGCATTTCACATCATCATCACTGAATTTCACTATTGTACAATGCAGAACAGTACTTTATCCAGTTGATAATACTCTGAAGCATCTGAAGACTTTCCACTTTCATAATGCTGTTCAGTCCCTTGGCAGTTTGCCAGATGGCAGAAGTGACAACCTGGTAATCACATTATTTAATGGTCCCTTATCTTTTCAAAACAAAGCCCTATCATGACTCACTGTATTAAAATCATATAGAACTTATGATACAGAACTTCATTATGGCAAGTGAAGTTGGCAGCACCTTTTGAACTTACCTTTCCTACTAATTCCCTACTTGGAACTATGATGAGACAGACCACTGTGCTGGTGTCACGTTGCCTTCCAAAACTGACCTGACTGCATCAAAGCTGTGGAAGCTCAGAACTGCCCACTTCTAATACTCTGGTTACATCAGGACTGCAGCGTCTGGGCTCCTGACCCCACCCTTATCCCAGGCTGATGTCAATTGCTGTCACTGGCAATGGGAGCAGGAATTCCAAAGTCAGGTCCATCCTGCCTTTTTTAAAGTGGAGCATCAAAAGGCACTACGAAACAGACAATATCTGGATGAGAATAAAAATAATCGCTTATTGCCACAAGTAGGCTTCAATGAAGTTACTGTGAAAAGCCCCTAGTCACCACATTCTGGCCCCTGTTTGGGGACGCTGGTATGGGAATTGAACCCGCGCTACTGGCCTAGTTCTGCATTACAAGACAGCTGTTTAGCCCACTGTGCTAAACCAGCCCCTATAAAATGTAACTCCTCTAACGAGAACAGAAACAAATTGGAGCGATTGATGTTTTCACGCTTGCCTGATGCCTGTGGAGGGAAATGTAGGTGTGTAATTAATATGCAAAACCTGGAGAAGTAGATGTACACTGTTAACGTTGCATTCTGTGCTGTTGCAGCCCAGGGATTGGACAATTGCCAATATGTAGGTTCTGAGTTACAGATGATGTTGGACAACAAAGATTCCTTCACATGGGTCACTTACCAGTGTTTCCCCCTGTTGTTGCACCTGACATGGGGTCAATTCTCACAGCATTCCTGAGAGCAGCTCTTGCAGAAAGACAAGTTTGGCAAAAGGTGAGGGACGTCATTCGATCTATTCTCAGACAAATTAGTGGAAACATTCAGCTTGAGTGATACACCAGCAGATCGAGTCAGCAACACGATAGGTATCTTGGCTGCACACCAGCAGAATGTCTCAGTGATCACAGGCACCATCTCTTTGCCCTGGCCTCTCAACACATTCAAACATAAGCAACTTACTCTTGTGCCCTGACACCGAGTCAGCGAAAATGCTGCCGATATACTCTCAGCCCCAAGAAACTCAACTGCTCCAGTGGTATGGGTACCAGAAGCTAATCACAAGGAATATAGTCAGTGTCGCACACTCGCTTGCTAGGCAGCACGGTGGTACAGTGGTTAGCACTCCTGCCTCACAGCGCAAGGGACCCGGGTTTGATTCCAACCTGCGTGGGTTTCCTCCGGGTGCTCCGGTTTCCTCCCACTGTTCAAAGATGTGCAGGTTAGGTGGATTGGCCATGCTAAATTGGCTCTTAGTGTCCAGGGTAACGGAGTTAGGACGGGGGGAGTCGGCCGATGTACGGTGCTCTTTCGGAGGATGGATGCAGATTCGATGGGCTGAATGGCCTCCTTATGCACTGTAGGGATTCTATGTTAAACAGAAGCTCCAAGTTGATCACATGGTAAATATTGGGAGTCGTTACATGATGGGCTAGATTTTGCAATCACTGGTGAAGCAATGGCTGCCTCTCGCTACTGACCTCAAACATTAATCAATCCCTTAAAGCTTAGATTTTCCATTTTCCCGATAGCAATTTAAATTTGATACCAAATCAAAGGAGTTCCACACATCCAGTCACATCTATTAAACTATTCTCACAGGCAGTCAAAAGGTTTATCCTTCACTTTTAATTGAAATTTTTAGGGAGCAAAGCAAATTATTATGTTTATATTTAGAATAACAATATAAAAAGGCTTTAAAATTGATATAAAATATGTTTATTTCATCATAATGTAGAAATTTGATATTCCACAAATATAAAATTAGCTTTCTGGGGTCAATGAAGGTACTGCACCATAATTATGATGTTAGCATGTCATTAAAAACAGTTACACCTCATGCAAAATGGTGTCATTTTTTCAAGGTTTTTACAGCAAGACTAACAGCGAAAAGTGAACGTTTTTAAGAATCCACCGACTGTTTGGAGATTGTAGTCTGGGCAATCCTCAACGGCAGTCCTCAAAGGCACCCCCTATGGAGGAGTGCTAGATCCTTGACAGCAATTTTTTGGATATCCAGATTATTTTTTGCATGTGCAGACTGCTGAAATTGCTGTCAGTTTCAGTGGCGCGATGATGGAAAAAGTAAATTTTGCTGTTGTTACGAATGTGGGACTTTTCAAAATGGTTATGTTTTAAAATGTCTCTTTTAATTTAAGGTAAAACAGATTGTACTGTATGGGAGAAGGTGGTAATCATACTAATCCTGCTCGGAAAAAGGCCCTTGTGATCCAAATTGAAACCTACTTTCACATCTCGACAATTGCCTTTTTGTTAACAACTAAATTGAATGCCTGTAAAGGTTAATTTTCTGTTTGATTAGCACTGCTGCTTCACGGTGCTGAGGACCCGGGTTCGATCTGGGCCCTGGGTCACTGCCCATGTGGAGTTTGCACATTCTCCCCGTGTCTGTGTGGGTCTCACCCCCACAATCCAAAAAGATGTGCAACAGGTAAAATGGCCACGCTAAATTGCCCTTTAGAATGATACAGCGCAGTACAGGCCCTTCGGCCCTTGATGTTGCACCGACATGGAAAAATTCTAAAGGCCATCTAACCTACACTATGCCCTTATCATCCATATGCTTATCCAATAAATTTTAAATGCCCTCAATGTTGGCGGTGTTCACTACTGTTGCAGGTAGGGCATTCCACGGCCTCATCACTCTTTGCGTAAAAAAACCCACCTCTGACCTCTGTCCTATATCTATTACACCCTCAATTTAAGGCTATGTCCCTCGTGCTAGCCACCTCCATCCGCGGGAGAAGGCTCTCGCTGTCCACCCTATCTAACCCTCTGATCATTTTGTATGCCTCTATTAAGTCACCTCTTAACCTTCTTCTCTCTAACGAAAACAACCTCAAGTCCATCAGCCTTTCCTCATAAGATTTTCCCTCCATACCAGGCAACATCCTGTAAATCTCCTCTGCACCCGTTCCAAAGCTTCCACGTCCTTCCTATAATGAGGCGACCAGAACTGTATGCAATACTCCAAATGCGGCCGTACTAGAGTTTTGTACAACTGCAACATGACCTCATAGCTCCGGAACTCAATCCCTCTACCAATAAAGGCCAACACACCATAGGCCTTCTTCACAACCCTATCAACCTGGGTGGCAACTTTCAGGGATCTATGTACATGGACACCGAGATCCCTCTGCTCATCCACACTACCAAGAATTTTACCATTAGCCAAATATTCCGCATTTCTGTTATTCTTTCCAAAAGTGAATCACCTCACACTTCTCCACATTAAACTCCATTTGCCACCTCTCAGCCCAGCTCTGCAGCTTATCTATGTCCCTCTGTAACCTGCAACATCCTTCCGCACTGTCTACAACTCCACCGACTTTAGTATCGTCTGCAAATTTACTCACCCATCCTTCTGCGCCCTCCTCTAGGTCATTTATAAAAATGACAAACAGCAACGGCCCCAGAACAGATCCTTGTGGTACGCCACTCGTAACTGAACTCCATTCTGAACATTTCCCATCAACTACCACTCTCTGTCTTCTTTCAACTAGCCAATTTCTGATCCACATCTCTAAATCACCCTCAATCCCCAGCCTCCGTATTTTCTGCAATAGCCGACCGTAATAGGCAAAAAAATAATTGGGTACTTTAAATTTATCAAAAAAAAGAAGGGAACAGGACCGATGGGATATTTCAAGATTAAAGGAAAGATGGTGCAGGGATATTCCAGATGAGTGGAATGTTTTTCGAAGGACAATGGAAGATGTAACATGGCATAGCAGGGAGAAGTAAGCCCACTAAATGCTTGAAGTGCTTTGGAACTTAATCTTGTATTGCTACTCATTTGCCAGAAGTGTGATCCACAACAAAAGTAGTTGAAAGAAGAATCATGGTTGAGTTAATTAGTTAATATCAATTTACCTTTTCTTTAAGTTGATTCCTTAGTTGCCTCTTTCAAAGGGCGTGATTGAACAACTATGCTGCGACTGAAAAGCAGCTCGCGGTGATGCAGCGTGACTGTTAGAAACAGGGAGACCTTGCTCCCGGGATCTACCCGGCTCGCAATGCCTTGCAAGATCTAACGTGATCGCATGAAACATTGCGTCTAAACCCCACTCACTGTGGGCGGGATCACTTTTAGACAAATCTGCATATTAAAGTGAGTAGTCTTTAATGTGCAGATTCCCGAATTACCCGAGGCGTGGGATTAATTTACTTTGTTTCGGAGACCTCGGGCGAGTGCCATTCGGTACTGGTCTTCACAAATGTGGATCAGGTGGAATGGCACTTGTGGGAGTCTCCCAGGGGATCGGAGGCCCCCAGGTGCATGCCCTCTGGGCATGGTGGTACCCTGGCACTGCTGGTGCCACTCAGACAGCGTGGGACTGCCAGCCTGGCACCCCGGCAGTGCAATCTAGGTACCAGCCTGACATTGCCAAGATGCCTGGGTGGCAGTGCCAGCTGGAAGGGGCACTTCCATGCTGCTCGGTTTGCACTGCTAAAATGCCAAGCTGGCATTTTTTGTGTGGTGGTGGTTGGGCTGGAGGTGCCGTGCGCTTGTGTTGGGGGGGGGGGGACACGCCAATAGTGCTTTGGGGGCGGGGGGGGGGGGGGTCACGTCGGGGGATTGAGGCCCAAGGTGGCAGCCGTTCATCGACTTCTTTAATGAAAATTAACCGTCAGCAGAAAGAGATGGGGGGGGGGGGGGGGGGGGGGGGGGGGAGGGGGGATCACCGTGCTGCCCCTGAGGCCCCTTGTCTAATGTGAGTTCTGTTTTATAGCGATGTGTTTCTTGGTGCTGTGAGCGCCGGAAAACCAGCGGCTAAACGAGCTCGCTTTGGGACTTTGTTCCTTTTTAGTTAAATCACACCTCACAATGTTTGATCAATGTCAGTTTTTTTTACAGTATAAGTCTTAAAATGTGAAATCTTGGCCTATGGTTATTTCTGTTGGTCACTGGGAAAATCATCTCTGTTACAAAAAAAGATCTGTCTCCCTGGGGATCATAACACCGTCATTAGCACGGCAACATCTGGCTCATTATGTTTTAATACAGTAAATTGTGCACAATCCAAAGCTTTAATTAGGCGCCTTTTAATATTTTCTCTGAAATCCTTTGAGAAATGACAGAATTTACCTGGAGGATAATAACAGACATAGGACATAGACATGCTGTTGACAGGCTGGTGACTGGGCAGACACATGGTAGACGAAAGGTGGTGCAGAGAAGTGTGAAGTGATACATTTTGGGAGGAAGAAGAGGCAATATAAAATAACTTGTACAATTCTGAAGAAGGTGCAGGGATACAGAGACCTGCAGTATACAATGCAAGTCTTTGAAGATGACAGGACAATTAGAGAAGGCTGTTTTAAAAAAATCAGAGGGGTTCACGGCATCATAGATTGAATATAAAGACAACTAAGTTACTAAACCTTTATAAAAAATTGGTTAGACCCCTGAAGGAGAAGTGTTCAATTCTGGGCACCTCACCTGAGGAAGGATGTCACACCCTTATTACCAGGGATGAAGAACCTCAGTTTCAAAGAGAGAATCAAGAAATTGGAGTTGTTCCCCTTCAAGCATTGAAGGTAAATGGGAAATTGAATCGAGGTGTGCAAAATCATGAAGAGTTTTGATGAAGTAAATAAGGAAAAACTGTTTCAACTAACCAGGGGGTGAATTAAAGTAATTGTCAGAGACGACATGAGGAAACCTTTTTGTTTTATACAGTGAGTTGTTATGATCTGAAATGCAGTACCTGAAAGATTCAATTGGAATATACAAAGATAATTCAGTAAGTAATTTTACAACTGTCATGTGAGAGTTCCTTTAAGAAAAGTGTGTTTTATCAACTGGCTGCAGTGATGTCATTGTGTGGGTGGAGCTGGAATGTGATTCTGATTTCTACTTTACTTTTGAGCTAGAAGCTCTTTTTGGCTCTGTGTTTTAGTTTCGCTTTCAGTTGGAGAGCTGAATTCAAAACAAGCAGATGTACACTGGCCTCTCTCTGTATATTAAACAAAATGTTTAGATCACTTGATAATTTAAAAGTGATAACCGTTCTCTGTAGAGAATCAAAACCTATTGTCTTTGTTAAAAATGTTTTGGATTATGGATGTTGTTAGGAAAGGTACTAAGGGTATCCTATAGAGTACTGTATCTTTTTGGGGGGTTATCGATGTTGGTAGTTGGTAAGATGTTTACTGTGGGTTTATAAAATGTTAACTGGATTCATAGAATAAGCATTGTTTTGTTTTTAAAACACTTTAGATCTCTGTTGCATCACACCTGTAAAGTGGGCCCTTGTGCTCCCCATAACCAAAATCTATTAGACGTTGTGGGTCAGGTGAACTCCTTGATATATTTTGGTGTTCTCTAAACCCTGGCCCATAACACAACATATAAATAAATATATTTGCAAGGCAATGGGAAAGCAGCAGGAGGTGGGGAATAATTGGATAGATCTTTCAAAGAGCAAGTACAGTCTCAAAGGTCACCTTCCATGCTGGGACTCCGTTGTGTGTGTAGAGCAGGGTTTTTCAACTTTAGGGTCGCGACCCGCGAGTAGGTCGCGGGCTGGTGTCGGGAGGGTGGCGGAGCGATCGGTTGTGCGTTCCAGATCGCGGGAAGAAGTCCTCAACGGCCGCGACTGGTGTTAAGATTGCCGGCCGCGGGCTGTCCTCGATTGGTTGCGGCGTTTCTTATGCGTCAGGTTGAATCATGGTCTTCCATCTTAAACTGGAGCGGTCCTCAACGAGGGCGAATGCTGATCACCCCAGCAACTAACAGCCCAAAGATGATGACAAACACAAGGTGGCGCGAGGCTGGGAAGTGTGCTGGTCCCTGCGCACGTGTGGGGGTGAGGGGTTGGGACTGGGACTGACATGCGTCTGCGGGTTAACGGTGGTGGCCCAAGCTTGGAGCTCCTCTCAATGCTCATCCTGTGCGCGCTGCCTGACTTGTCCCCACCACTGATCGGCAGTATGCGACCTATCGAAATCGTGTTCGCTGATAGGCTGGAGAGTCCACGTTTGCGCCAAAATCGGGGGCAGTGCCGCTGTTGCAATGCTTCGCCCCCTCGAAAGCAGCGTACTCTGCATGCCATCGGGCCGGCCTCAGGACGTCACCTGAGGCCCTCCCCCGATGCTCCGACCCCGATGGGCCGAGTTCCTGACGGCGTGGAACCCTTATCCTTTTTATTTTTGTGAACACGGCGTGGCGGCTGCGGACTAAGTCCAGCGCCGCCACGGTTGGGGGGTGGAGCTGTTCCGCGGGTGGGGGGGGGGGGGGGGGGGCTGTGATGGGGGCTGGGGGCGCTGGTAGGGGGTGGTCTGGGGTGGCGAGGCTGATTACAGGGGGGCAGTTTTTGGCAGGCCGGGATCGCGCGCGGCTGGCACCATGTTGCACGGCGCGGCCTCTGCAGGCCGCCACTGTGCTCATACGCGGCCACGGAGCCGGCAATTCCCCAGCCGTATCCGTGAGTAAAGCGGGGGGGGGGATACCTGCTAGCCCCCCACCAGAGGGAGGATCAGTGCAGTTTTTTCTGTATTTTTTCTGGCGTAAAATGCCACTGTTCCCATGCCGGCATCAGCACTTAGTCTTCAAATCGGAGAATCCAGCCCAGTGTCTTTAATGTAGTGAAAGGAATGTTACCAAACCTAATTTGACACTGAGCCACATAATGAAATATTAGGACTGGTATCCAAAATGTTGGTCAAAGAGCTTGGTTTTAAGGTGCACCCTAAAGAAAGAGGAAAACGAAAATTAAAAGAAATGCTTAGAGCTGAAATTCCAGACCTTAAGGTCCAGGCAGCTAATGCCGTGGATGCCAGTGGTGGGGTGATTAAACTGGGGTTGCTCAAGAGGGTAAAATTAGAAGAGTTCAGAGATCCCAGTAGATTCAGCATGAGTGACTGCTTTATTGACCTCAGGAAATCTGCCAGTCAAACACAAGGGTGTTTGCTCCACTTCCGGGATTCCGCAGATTAAGCAGAAAAAAGTATTTTGCCTTGAATACTTGTTGTTGTCTTGCCTGACACTGTCTTACTATACCTGGGAATCTGGGAAAAGGAGTACTAGCATTAGACATTCCGTGGTGTTTTGTATAATCCCACAGCAAGACAATTAAACATTGGGATTAAAATCCCCCTCAGTCTACAGCACATTAATTAGGGATTTATTTCCGGTGCAGCCACAGAAATGCACAACTTTACTTGTTGGACAGGCCAAAAGTAACCTACAACAGTGACAATGCAAATGCAGCTGCAGAAAGGCTGACCTGTCTCTAAAAAATGTAATTTGTGGGCTAATCCAGCTGGAAACGGCACTATCCCTGTGAGAAATGAAGGGATTAAGTGTAGGCTGAGAAAGGAAAATCTGCAGAAGATCTCCCAACAATGTAATGGCCAACTGTTCTTTTTATGTGGGGAAAGTCAATCCACAAATGACCTGAAAGTCAAGCAGGCATACAACACACTGCGGAATTTTCCAGCCCTTCCTGCCAGTGGGATTTTCCGGTCCCGCCAAAGGAGACCCAACCTGCAGGTTCCCCAGCGGTGGGATGGGCGAAGCAGGCAAAGCTGTGTCGACATCAGTGGGACAGAAAGATCCCGCCAACAGCCAATGGTGAGCTACCTCCCACACCGCAAAACACACCATGGGTGCAGGGGAGCGGAGCGGGGGATGGGTTGGGGGGAATGGGGTGGTGGATGGGTGGGGGGGGGGAGTGGGGCGGGGGAGTGGGGTGGTAGATGGATTCCGGGGAGCGAAGCGGGGGATGGGTGGAGGGAGGAGGGTGTGAAATGGGTGTGGGGAGTGGGACGGGAGATGGGTTGGTAGGGGGGGGGGGGGGGAATTGGGGAGCGGTGTGGGAGATGGGTGGGGTGGAGTGGGAAGGGGAATGGTTGGGGGCGAGCGGGGTGTGAGGCGGGTGGAGGGGGAGTGGGACGGGGGAGTGGGGTTGGAGATGGGTGCGGGGGAGCGGAGCGGGGGATGGGTTGGAGGGAGCAGGGTGAAGGGAGTGGGGCGGGAGATGGGTGGGAGGGAGTGGGGCGGGGGAGTGGGGTGGGAGATGGGTGCGGGGGAGAGAAGCGGAGAATGGGTTGGAGGGAGCAGGGTGAAGGGAGTGGGGCGGGAGATGGATGGGGGGAGTGGGGTGGGGGAGTGTGTTGGGAGATGGGTGGGGAGGAGTGGGACGGGGAATGGATGGGGGAGTGGGGTGGGAGATGGGTGGGGGGGAGTGAAGCGGGGGATGGGCTGGAGGGAGCAGGGTGTGAGGTGGGTGTAGGGAGTGGGGCGGGAGATGGATGGGGGGAGTGGGGCGGGAGATGGGTGGGGGGGAGTGGGGCGGGGGAGTGGGGCGGGAGATGGATGGGGGAGTGGGGTGGGGGATGGGCTGGAGGGAGCAGGGTGTGAGGTGGGTGTAGGGAGTGGGGCGGGAGATGGGTGGGGGGAGCGAAGCGGGGGATTGGTTGGAGGGAGCAGGGTGTGAGGTGGGTGTAGGGAGTGGGGCAGGAGATGGGTGGGGGGAGCGAAGCGGGGATGGGTTGGAGGGAGCAGGGTGTGAGGTGGGTGTAGGGAGTGGGGCGGGAGATGGGTGGGGGGAGTGAAGCGGGGGATGGGTTGGAGTGAGCAAGGTGTGAGGTGGGTGTAGGGAGTGGGGCGGGAGATGGGTGGGGGGAGCGAAGCGGGGGATGGGTTGGAGAGAGCAGGATGTGAGGTGGGTGTAGGGAGTGGGGCGGGAGATGGGTGGGGGGAGTGAAGCGGGGGATGGGTTGGAGTGAGCAAGGTGTGAGGTGGGTGTAGGGAGTGGGGCGGGAGATGGATGGGGAGTGGGGTGGGGGAGCGTGTTGGGAGATGGGTGGGGAGGAGTGGGACGGGGAATGGATGTGGGGAGCAGGGTGGGGAATGGGTAGGGGGAGCGGGCGGGGGGGGGGGGGGAATAGGTGGGGGGAAACAGGGGCAGGGGATGGGTGGAGGAATCCGGCCTACTGGGTGAGAATAGGAAGTTGATTGGAGATCTTCTGCCTGAACTCAAATTAGTTCAGATGTCCATGGTTGATTTTCACTGTCCCGTGCCCAGTTTTCAGGGACGGCAATGGCATCAAAATGGAGTTGGTAGTTTTACTGCGCCATTAACATGGGCAATGCGGCTGGCATCATTAAAAAAAATGTTAAAGTTTTTTTTCCAATTAAGGGGCAATTTAATGTGGCCAATCCACCTACCCTGCACATATTTGAGTTGCACACACGGAATGTGCAAACTCCACACGGACAATGACCCGGGACAGGGATCGAACATGGGCCCTCAGCGCCGTGAGGCAGCAATGCTAACCACTGGGCTAACATGCCATCCTTGGCTGGCATCATTTTGAAGGGGGCCTAAATCTGGGTGTCCAAAGCACCCTTCTGTATCGGACAATGAGCTCCTTGCTATATGCAACGTGGGCTCCTATCGTGTAAGAAGTATGGCAATTGCCATTTTAGATCAGAACTGGTCAGAAACTGCTCCGTACACAGTCTGACCAGTTCCACCGGTGACAGAACCAAAGAGGCTCTGTCAAAGGTACGAGTTTGAATGGGCCCGGAGAAACAGCAATAGCAAAAATAAATCTGCCGGTCAGTTCCCCATCGCTATCAAACGGCACTTTGGGCCCTGGGGAGTTTCTCCCTGGTTTAGCCCACACTTAGGGTGAGATTGTGCGGCCGCGTTGCGCTTAAGTGAGAGCGTGATGATGCCATTACATGGTGGGAGAGGCCAAAATCAAGAACCGTGTCGGGCGCCGGCAGGTGGTCACGCGGGTGCCGATTTGTGCATCGATTTACAAACGTGAAGCAGGGAGAAGTGTTGCTGGGGGCATCCAAGGAGGTAAGTGGCCATCTTCACTCCCAGGCACAGAGCCCGGGGACACTTGGGCTGCTGCTGGGAGGGGGCGGAGTGGAGCAGGGTGAGTGGGGCCAGTCTCGGATAGGGTGGTCCGCCATCAGTAGGCGGGGGGGAGCGCGGTAGTGGAGCAGGGGAAGTGGCCGCCCCTGGGCTGGGGGTGTGGGGGTGGGTAGAAATAGATCTCACAGTGCCCACGGGCCCACCATGCCAACCTCTGGACCGTGTGCTCCCGTGCCGGGTGCAACCCCAGCCCCAGCCGCAGCCTGCCCCACCGACCATCCACTGACCACAGAGGCCTCTGGCCGCGCGGCTGAAGGCGATTACCAGTAGGGAATTGGCAATAGTTAAATGACCACTTACCTCCCAAGTGGATCCCCATGGATTTTCGAGCCATGTAGCATGTGGGAGTTATTACCCAGCATCCCAATCAAACCGTGATGCCTGAACACTGGAGGCAATACCACGGACTCAGCGGCCAACATCTGAACACCAAGGGGCTGGACCCCAACACCAGGGGCATATCGGCGACCAGAAGGTGGGTATGTACCACCGAGGAGGGGACCAGCTCCCGGTCCAGGTAACGCTAAGTGCGGGTGTCTGGGGTACAGGTTCCAGGGTCCGGTGACTAGCGGTGCGTGGACAGGAGGTGTCAGATAGCACAAGGTTGGGTGGGGGGTGCAATGGGGGAATGGAGGGTCCCGGGGTGGAAGACACGGTTGGTTGGCAGTCTCACAACCTCTCAAATCCCTTACAGATATCAGACAGAATGATTGGTACCGTGGCAGCTGCCCTTGTGGTGCTGCTGGCAGTCCAGGCGGCGAGAAGGCGGTGGCAGAAGTGTTGACAGAGGCTGGAGGTGGCAGCCCATGTGCAGGGCTCCACCCCACACCCTGAGGACCAGGCCACTCATCCGGCCAGGGAAGAACCCAGATAGGGAGGATGGCAACGGCCCAAGGTGGACAAGCGTTGCTGGTCTTTCGAACAGATGACGGACACTGTGGCCACAGAAGGCTCTGCCTCAACAAGGTGACGGCGCAACACCTGTGCCATGTTTTTGCAGACTTAGCACCACGTAGAGGAGGAGGATACCCGCTCCCGGTGGCCGTCAAGGTCACAGCAGCCCTGAACTTCTACGCCTCAGGATTATTCCAGGGCTCGGGTGGGAACATCTGTGGCAACTCACAACCTGGAGCACACAAGCGCATCCATGAAGTAACGGATGCCATGTTGTCAGGCAGTGAACTATATACACTTTGACCTGGCACCTTGTGCTCACTGGGCTGTCTGGGAGTGCTCTACATGAACAGGAAAGGGTTCCACTCCCTGAACATCCAGCTCGTGTGCGACCTCCACATGAAGATCATGCACGTGCGTCCACACTTCCTGGGGAGTGTGCACGCTTCCTGGGGAGTGTGCACAACAACTACACCCTGGGGCAGTCGGACATCCCAGGTCCACCCCATGATGCTGGTTGGCTCTTGGGAGAAAGGGGGTAAATGCTGAGGACCAGGCTAATGATGCCAGTATGGAGGCCGGTGACAAAGCGGAGAACCGATACAATGAAGCCATAAGGCTCCAGGCTGTCATTGAGCAGTGCACCGTGCTTCGGAGACGGTAGGGATTCTATGAGGTACGGTTCCGAGTCCTCAACCGTTCTGGTGGTGCACTGCAGCACACCCTGCTGAGGGTCACCTGCTTTGTGGTGGTCTGCTGTGTCCTCCACAATCTGGCACAGCAGCAGGGCGACGTGTTGGAGATGGAAGGGGTGAAACATGTGACTACCTCCGAGGAGGATAACGAGAACAAGGATGAGGAGGAGAGTGAGGATGAAGACGAGGAAGGGCCGCATCAGGAGGGGCTGGAGGACAACCCCGTGGAGGACCCGCAGGATTGGCTAGAGGATAGAGGATAGACGGCAAGCGGCAGTGGCGAGGGCCCAGCAGGCCCGGAGGCCCTCATCCTCACCTGCTTCACAAAGGATGTGGCCTCGGCCTTCATTTCCCCCTCCCCCCAATAATTCAGCCTTCCCTCTCCCCTCCCCAGCCCCCTCACCCACCTTCTCCACCCTCACAGGGTCTGTATAACTTCACTCTAGGCTGATGGTCAGCGGGTCACCACCGAGGGCAGGGAATGATGGTAATCTACTGAGAGCAGAGCGCCGGTGCTCCTCAATTCAATCCATAATCTGTACCTGCCTGTCCGCTGAGTGCACGCTCACACCCATCACCAGTATGGGGTGTCTGGGCTTGGGGCGGGGCGGTTCCAGGGGCGGGGGCGGGGGGGGGGGGGGGGGGGGGGGGGGGGGGGGGGGGGGGTTGAAGAGACACCCAGGTCCTCCATGTCGGAGGAGCTGGGGCATGGGATTGCCACCCAGCCTGCATTGCGGAAGAAGGTGGCAGAGGCGTCATAGTGTTCAAGGTCAACAGTTTTTATTAGTGATCATATGTGCCCCCACCTGTCATGATATGCAAACATGCAGCTAATGAACACATAGAATAGGACACGACCAATGAGCAGTCAGGACACTCAGGGGTGGTATCTCACTATAAAAGGGATGAGGCACTCAGACCCCACCTCTTTCCACAGACCAACATCTACAGAGTGAGACAGGGTGTAGCCTCAGCATCACACCCCAGCACGTGGCTTAGAGCAAGGCTGGTTCAGTTAGACTGAGTTACTACATTTAGATTAGCAGAGGGTCAAACTCATTGAGAACTGTGCTAATAGTTCAATAAAACACATTGAACTCACTTCAAAGTCTGGAGCATCTTTTATTCAAAACTGCATCAAGTGGCAGCTTGTGTTATTCCAAATAATATAACACAACATGATACCAGGAGTCTGTTCAATCTAGTTAGTTCAACTCAGCAAGATCCGTGGCGACCAGCGAATGTATACCGGCACAATGGAAAAGATTCCGGCTCCTCACCAGCTCAGACCCTCCGGCAATCTCAGTGCCAACCGGCGGACATTCAAGCAGAAATTACAGCTTTACGTTGAAGCATCAGACCTCAATGGTGTGTCTGATGCACAGAAGATAGCTGTTCCCCTCACCACAGCGGGTGATCATGCCTTGGAAATATTCAACTCCTTTCACTTCGCCAAAGACCAGGACAAGACAAAGTTTCAGATAATCCTGGATAGGTTTGACAGCCACTGTGAGGTGGACACCAACAAAATCTTCGAGCGCTACATATTCAAGCAGCGATTGCAAGGTAAAGACGAATCCTTCAACTCATATTTAACTAACCTAAGACTGCTCGTGCAATCCTGCAACTTCGGTGATATCACTGACGCCATGATCAGGGACCAAATTGTTTTTGGAGTTCACTCTGATCCTCTGAGAGAGCAGTTACTGAAGATCAAGAATCTGACCCTGCCAGCTGCGATTGAAACATGCACAGTGCATGAGCACACTGAAAATCGCTATTCCCAGCACAAAACGGCAGAAAATGATAAACTAGCCTCCCACGAGGCGGAGAGTGTGCAGGCCATCTCCCGGATGCAGCACTCAACATTGACGAAAGCGGCCATTTTGCACGCTCTTCCCGGGGCCCGATGCATGCGCGATGCGAGTGGGATAACGAAGCGGCCAAAACCCGCACTGCGCAGGTACAGACGACTGAGAACCGCACTGCGCATGTGCAATGGCGCACGGCACGTCAGGATGCCGACGTCATGATGTGTTCGAACTGTGGCACCGCCCATTTAAAGAAGCACTGCCCTGCAAGATGCAGACGCTGTTTAAACTGCGGGAAGCTAGGCCACTATGCAGCCCTATGCAGATCTGTGCCACCAGTCAGGATCCAGGGTTCTCAATTCCGACGACGGCACATCCAGAGTGTGCAACAATGCCTACAGGATTCTGATCCCAGCAATGCAGCGGATCCAGATGCTGAATGCCTGGACAACACCTACCGTGTGGGCATTATTACAAAGTGTGAATATGCCACATCAGACACATCGCAAGTCCAATCGATCCTAGCTGTGGATTCCGAGGACGAATGGCGAGCAGTGATGAAGGTCAACCACTGCCCCATCCATTTCAAGCTGGACACAGATGCCTCTGCCAACCTCCTCTCACAGGCAGACTTCAAACGCATTAAGAAGCCCCCCCCATGGTCCTTCCAGCTGCCTGCAAACTCCTGGATTACAACGGGAATGCCATCACGGCACTGGGATCCTGCCATCTGCATGTATCCAACCGACACACACAAGCACGGTTACGCTTTGAAATTGTTAAGCCGGATAGGGCATCCCTACTAGGTGCGCACGCCTGCAAGCAGCTGAACCTCATTCAGAGGGTTTACACCACGACATCCTCCCATGTGGATCTTCAGGCCAGCATCGACGACATCAACGCCTAGTATCCAGATCTGTTCAACGGGATGGACATGCTGCCGTATTGATACAAGATTCTGCTACGACCTGATGCCAAGCCAGTGGTCCCTGCTCCACTTAGAGAGCGTCTGAAGGCACAGCTCAAGGATCTTCAGCAAAAAGGCATCATATCCAAGGTCACCGAGCCGACTGACTGGGTCAGCTCGATGGTGTGCATAAAGAAGCCTTCGGGGGAATTGCGCATCTGCATTGATCCCAAGGATCTCAATACAGCTATCATGCGGGAACACTACCCCATCCCGAAGCGGGAGGAACTCACGAGTGAGATGGCACACACGCGCACCTTCACCAAATTGGATGCATCACAGGGATTTTGGCAAATCCAGCTGGAAGAGTCCAGCAGAAGGCTCTGCACCTTCAACATGCCTTTTGGCAGATACTGCTACAATCGCATGCCATTTGGCATCATCTCGGCATTGGAGATATTCCATCGCACCATGGAGCAGATGAAATGAAATGCTCAGATTGAGAAGGAGTGCTTGGGTCTACTCACCAGCATCCTCAAATTTCATGATTATGTCTATGGCCTGCCGACATTCATTGTCGAGACGGATCATAGGCCTCTGGTCCACATCATCCACAAGGACCTGAATGAAATGACGCCTCGGTTGCAGAGAATCTTGCTTAAACATAGAAGGTATAACTTCAACTTGGTGTACCCACCTGGCAAGGAGTTCATCATCGCTGATGCATTGTCCCACTCCGTCACCTCGCCCAGTGAGCCGCTGGAGATCATCCAGCACATCGAATTGCAGGTGCAGCTGTGTGCGAGCACTCTCCTGGCGACAGATGAGAAGGTAGTTCTCATCCGTGATGAGATAGCCAAGGACCCCCTCTTGCAGCATATCATCCACAACCTCACCAATGGCTGGCAGAAAGGGCAGTGCCCACAATTTTATAATGTAAAGGACGACCTGACGGTGACTGATGGTATCCTCCTCATGCTGGACAGGATTGTCATTCCGCTCAGTCTCCAGAGCTTGGTGCTGCACCAGGTTCATGAGGGACACCTGGGCGTCGAGAAGTGCAGACGCAGAGCCAGGCAGGCTGTCTACTGGCCCGGCATCAGCCAGGACATCACGAACATGGTCCTGAACTGTGCAACCTGTCAGTGGTTCCAGCCAGCGCAGAGCAAGGAGACGCTCCAACAGCATGACATAGTGACCTCTCCGTGGTCCAAGGTTGGCATCGACCTCTTTCATGCGAATGGTTGCGACTACGTATTGATCATCGACTATTTCTCGAATTACCCTGAGGTGCTGAAGCTCCCGGACCTCACCTCTCGGACCGTCATCAAAGCCTGTATGGAGACGTTCTCAAGGCATGGCAACCCAATCACCGTCATGAGCGACAATGGCCCCTGCTTTACAGTCGAGAATGGTCTACATTTGCCAGGTCATACAATTTCCAGCATGTCACCTCCAGTCCGCACTATCCGCAGTCCAATGGAAAAGTCGAGAAAGGGGTGCACATTGTGAAGCAGCTCATCTGCAAGGCCGCGGACTCTGCTTCCGACATACACCTTGCACTGCTCGCGTACAGGGCAACTCCATTGTCCACTGGCATGTCGCCGGCTCAACTCCTGATGAATAGGGACCTGCGGAACTCGCTTCCAGCCATACACCTGCCCAACCTGGATCACCTCCCGGTGCTGCAGAAGATGCAGCAGCTCAGAGACTGTCAAAAGCAGGGCTATGATGCCCATGCCACCGATCTGGCCGTGCTATCCCTGGCAGACACGGTCAGGATCAAGATACCGGATGGTGGGTGGCCTGCCCCGGCTGTCATTGTTCGACAGGCCGCGCCTCGCTCTTATGTTGTACGTATGGCTGATGGTTCCATCGTGCAAAGGAATCGACAGGCATTGCGCAAAGTTGCTTGCCCGCAACCACTTTCTCCTCCATTTCCATATGTTGAATTGCCACCTCCTGATACCTCGCACCACGAGGCCACCAGTCAGGCTTCCATCTCGCCTGACAAGGCGTCATCGTCCCCTCCGCCACCTCTTCAGACGTCGATCAGGATCAGACGCAAGCCTCAGAAACTGGACTTGTGAACATTTGTTTTGTTTGCTCTGTTCTGTTGTCTCCGTCAATCACGTTAGACAGACTTATTCACATGTAAATACATTTACATACGCCAGCAAAACATTAAAAAAAGGGAGATGTCATGATATGCAAACATGCAGCTAATGAACACATAGAATAGGACACGACCAATGAGCAGTCAGGACACTTAGGGGTGGTATCTCACTATAAAAGGGATGAGGCACTCAGACCCCACCTCTTTCCACAGACCAACATCTACAGAGTGAGACAGAGTGCATCCTCAGCATCACACCCCAGCACGTGGCTTACAGCAAGGCTGGTTCAGTTAGATTGAGTTACTACATTTAGATTAGCAGAGAGTCGAACTCATTGAGAACTGTGCTAATAGTTCAATAAAACACATTGAACTCACTTCAAAGTCTGGAGCATCTTTTACTCAAAACTGCATCAAGTGGCAGCTTGTGTTATTCCAAATTACATAACACAACACCACCTACCTGAGTCCCCCACTGGAGTGACCCCATTCTCCCCATCACTACCAAGCCCTCCCCTCACCCCTTCCCCCGACTCCTTGACACACCCTTCCCCCTTGCTTCCTACCCATCCCCTCCCACCCAGTGCCCTCTCAATGAGCTGTGATCTGTTGAGCCTTACGTGCTCTGCCCCTAGGCCTAGTAGTGTTCCCAGGATGTACATCAGAGGTGGAGGTAACCGGCTGCCTACTGTGTTCCGTGGCCTTCGATACCCCTGGGGGCTGTCCTCCGGTGCCCTGGGCTAAGGGCCCTGGCGGACTTGCTGTTCCGGGTGCTGACTCTGAGACTCACTGTTGTCACAGGGGTGAGTCTCGGCGGGGGGGGGGGGGGGGGGGGGGGGGGGGGGGGGGGGGCTGGTAGCCGCCGTCGCCACTCCATTGGGTGGCTCTGGGTTTGCACCCAGCAACCCCTCCTCCAGGTCGGTGCACATAGGGCCTGGGGTTCACCTCGTGATGGAGGGGCAGCTGTTTTGAACTCTGTCTGCCCCTGCATCCA
Source organism: Scyliorhinus canicula (assembly GCF_902713615.1). Classification (NCBI taxonomy): domain Eukaryota; kingdom Metazoa; phylum Chordata; class Chondrichthyes; order Carcharhiniformes; family Scyliorhinidae; genus Scyliorhinus; species Scyliorhinus canicula. Next base: position 112,303,385 of record NC_052152.1, read on the forward strand.
AAACCTAGGACTTGTCTCTTCACTCTGCAACTGGATCCTCGACTTTCTGACCCACAGACCACAAACAGTAAGAATAAACAACAACACCTCCTCCACAATCGTACTCAATACCAGGGCCCCGCAAGGCTGCGTACTTAGCCCCCTACTATACTCCCTGTACACACACGACTGCGTGGCAAAATTTTGTTCCAACTCCATCTGTAAGTTTGCTGACCATATGACCATAGTGGGCCGGATCTCGAATAACGACGAGTCAGAATACAGGAGGGAGATTGAGTGGTGCAGCGACAACAATCTATCCCTCAATGCCAGCAAAAACAAAGAGCTGCTCATTGACTTCCGAAAGCAAAGTACTGTACACACCCCTGTCAGCGTCAACGGGGCCGAGGTGGAGATGGTTAGCAGTTTCAAATTTCTAGGGGTACACATCTCCAAAAATCTGTCATGGACCACCCACGTCGACGCTACCACCAAGAGAGCACAACAGCGCCTACACATCCTCAGGAAACAAAGGAAATTCAGCATTTCCACATTAACTCTTACCAACTTTTACAGATGCTCCATAGAAAGCATCCTATCGGGCTGCATCACAGCCTGGTATGGCAACTGCTCAGCCCAAGACCGCAAGAAACTTCAGAGAGTCGTGAACACTGCCCAGTCCATCACACAAACCTGCCTCCCATCCATTGACTCCTACTATACCTCCCGCTGCCTGGGGAAAGCAGGCAGCATAATCAAAGACCCCTCTCACCCAGCTTACTCACTCTTCCAACTTCCTCCACTGGGCAGGAGATACAAAAGTTTGAGAACACACACATAGAGACTCAAAAACAGCTTCTTCCCCGTTGTTACCAGACTCCTAAACAACCCTCTTATGGACTGACCTCATTAACACTACACCCCTGTATGCTTCATCCGATGCCAGTGTTATCTAGTTACATTGTATACCTTGTGTTGCCCTATTATGTATTTTCTGTTATTCCCTTTTCTTCCCATGTACTTAATGATCGGTTGAGCTGCTCGCAGAAAAATACTTTTCACTGTACCTCGGTACACGTGAGAATAAACAAATCCAATCCAATCCAATCAGGCTCTGCCAACACTGGTGGTCCACCAATATCTGCCGCATGATGTTGACTCCCTCAGTGATGCTCCTCAGGGACTGGGACATACTGTGGAGCGCCTTGGCAATGCCCACCTGAGACCGGGACATGTCCCCCAATTACCAGGACATGCTCTGGAGCACCCCAGATCTGACCACCTGAGACTGGGATATGCTCCGCAGCGCTTCGTCAAGACCCACCTGGTACTGGGTCACATCCTCCAGTGACTGGGACATGCTGCCGAGGCGCTCAGCCATGGCCGTCACTGACTGAGCCACTCTTTGAACATCTCCGCTCATGCTGCCGACGTCATGCACCAGGCTCTCCTGGTCGCCACCCTAGCAGTGTTGGCCTCGGTGCTACGCATTTCCGGTACCATCTCCTGCGCCTGCAGCCTCTGGGACTCCTCTATTCGGCAATGGAACTGCTGGAAGATCAGACCCCCCCTCTGACCGTCACGGCTGCCCCCTAGCAGCTGCAAAAGACTGGTCCAGAGGTTCAGCATCGGACTGGGATCCAGACCTCTGACTGCTGTCTCGCCTCAGCGTTCCTGCTGAGCATCAGCAGCTGTGTGATGCTCACCAGAATGTGCGCTGGAAGCCTGACGACGACTGTCAACCACCGAGGGCTGGCAGCGCCAGATGATGCAGGGGCATCTGGAGCTCAATTCAGCTGCCCCTCTGGCCTGAGATGAACCCCAGGGCCCTATAGTCACCGCCCGGGATGAGGGGGCGCTGGGTTCCAACCTGGAGCCACTCCATGGGGTGGCGACAGTGGCCACCCGGTCCCCCAAGACCCACCCCCCCCCCGCTGACAGCGATGCGTCTCGGAGTCAGTACTCGGAACAGAGCGGCATGGCGGGGCATGTGCCGGCGGCAAGCACACAGGGTCCCCAGAGGATGCCTACCAGGGGCGTCGTAAGCCATAGCCACAATAAGCAGCAGGCTGCTTCCACCTCTGTTGTACATCCTGCAGATACACCTAGACGCAGTGGTAGTGCATGGAAGACTAAGCAGGTCTAGGATCACTGAAAGGGCACTGGAGAGGAAGGGAGTGGGAAGGGGGTAAGAGGGTTATTGGGTGCATCGTATGGCGAGGAAAGGGTGGGGGAGGCTCAGGGAGAGGTGGGGATCAGGGGCAGCACCATCAGGGGATTGGGGACACATTTGTTATATAATAGAAATCGTTGACCTCGATCAGTATGACGCCTCTGGCACTTTCTTTTGTAATGCGGGCCAGGCACTAATTCCATGCCCCATCTCCCTGGACACAGAGGTCCTGGATGCCTTTCCCCCACCCTCCCAGCCATCCCCCCACCCCACCCGGCATGCCCTGCCCACACACCCACGGTCGCCTCAGGGGCCCGTGCTCACAGGGCCCCACACCCTGTACCCCAGACATCCGCACATAATGTTACCTGGACCAGGTGCTGATCCCTTCCCCGGTGCACATACCTGCCATCTGGTCATCGGAATGTTCCCGGTGCTGGGGCCTAGCCCCTGGGTGTTTGGATCTTGGCCGCTACATCCGTGGTGTTGTCTCCCACAGTGTTCAGGCACAATGTCCAGAGATCATGGTCTGATTGGAGTCATGATATGTATATTGACTAGGATGTAAAAAATTAACAAGTTAACAAGTCAATGATAATGCTCCTTACCACTAGATGGAATCACGGAACAGTCATATATATATCACGTGACTTCTGGGATTCTGGATAGAAGATGGCTAGGCATTAGAAAGATCAATTGTGTATTTGAGAGTTCTGCAGTTAGAAATAGCGTAGTTTAACTCAGTAACCTTATACTTTAGGAATACGCACGAATCTTATTTAGTAGTGCTAATAAATTAGTTTTGTTCGTTAACAAAGCTTGTTGTTCTTTGCTCAACACTACGCATCAAAGCCACCAAGGTAAAGCAATGCAGAGAACACCGCATGGTAACAGGAGTGGTTTCTAAAGTAGAATAGTAAGGTTTAGGGAGAAAGAAAAAATCTCAGTTCGAAGAAAGAAAAAAAATGTGAAAAAAAAATCTCAACCAGACTCCGATCACAACCAGCAGCGTTGAAAAAGAAATACCCATTTGAAACTTCATGGAGGGTCCAAAGCCATTCGGGACATCAGGTAAAGTAGATGTGAACTAGAAAATTTTAAAACAAAAGTTTGAACAGTACCTCTCAGCCTTAAACCTCAAAGTGGTTAGTGAGAAGCAAAAGATTGCGCTGTTACTAAAATTGGCTGGACCACAGGCTATAGAATTGTATTACTCATTCCACTGTGAGAATTAATTTGATGAAAAATAAATTTAATGTGGTAATTGAAAAATTTGATAGGCATTAGGAGCTTAAAAGAAATTAAAAGCTGCGTGAACGATTGCAAAGACAACAAAAAGTAACGCCAGAAGCTTCTATTAAAATGTGCCTTGTGAGCAAAGTAACTAAAAATAGATGCTTGGAAAAATGTTCTCAGGAAAGTGGCACAAAAGTGCATAACGTGGTTAACGCCATTGAAACTGTGGCGCAGCTAAAAAATTAGCGCGCTACAGAAAAAGACCGGTTTGAACAGGCGCCCTTGAAAAGACAGCGTGTTCCGGATGGAGACCAGTTTCTGCATGTGCGCTTGAAAAAAACAACGCTATCAGGAAGTTGACCGTTCTGCGCATGCACGTGGCAAGTTTGCGCATGACGTCATGGGCGTGATTACGTACACATGGTGTGGCAACGCCCATTAAAGAATGAATGCCCAGCCTTTGGAAGAATGTGTTTAAAGTGTGACAAGTTAAACCATTTTGGCTGGCAATGAATAACAGAGATTAAATTTCAACCAACAGCTGAACAAGACGTTTGCAGCATCGAACAAGCAGTTTTCAGCATGAAACAAGAAGAACATTTTCACAAATCTAAAACTGAAGAAGTTAAAAGCAACATCACAGCAGATGATTTAGATTGGGAAGAGATTTTCTCTATGGATATAATTGAAAGTGTAGACAAAGGTACACAGGAAAATTCAGAAGCTGAAAAAATAAACCCAATCACAATTGTTCCAAATCTAGACGAATGGACAATTCCAGTGATGCTGAATGTCAGATTCATCAAATGCAAGCTCGTCATGGGTACGAGAGCCAATTTTCTCAGTCTCTTCGATTTGAACTGCCTGAGAGTTCAACCCACAGGTTTTCATCGACCACAATGAGAATGTGATTGTAACGGTAGGGGTATGTGACCTAGAATCATTTTTTAAAACATAAATTTAGAGTTCCCAATTATTTCTTTTTCCAATTAAGCGGCAATTTAGCAAGGCCAGTCCACCTAACCTGCACGTCTTTGGGTTGTGGGGGTGGAACCCACGCAGACACGGGGAGAATGTGCAAACTCCACATGGACAGTGACCCAGGGCCAGGATTCGAACCCGGGTCCTCAGCGCTGTAGGCAGCAAAGCTAACCAGTATGCCACACGTGACCTAGAAACATGAGTGCACAATCAAAAATGTGCAATTCGCCATTGTGGACACAAAGTGAGAGTCCATATTGGCTGCAAATGCGTGTGAAGCCCTGAACCTCATTAAACAACTATACGTTCCGGACAGCGTGAACAGCCAACAAGAAAATGACATCTTGAAGCTGTTGACTCCAGATGAGAAGCACAAAGAGCTCAAAGATACGTCAGATGATTCAAAGGGAACTGATTTCAAAAAGTTCAACGGTCCATCAGATAATCCAAAGTTCACTGATAGTAAAAAGTTCAAAAATGAATCAGATAAGCCAAAAGGAACTGATTTTGAGAACACAGAGTGATGCACGATCAATTACACAAAGACGAGAGTTGGATGCAATCGAGGCTTTATTACACTAAGTTGTGTGGCCTCCTACAGCAGCTGGCAAAATGGCTGCTGTATGGGGAGCACACATATTTAGACTCCGCCTACTGGGCGGAGCCAGCAGGCAGGGAACTACCCACATACCTGTAGTACAGGGGCCTTACCATAAAGCACCTACATCGACATCCTCTATATACAATATATACATCAGTGGTGACTACCGCACAGAGTAACTATAGAACAACAGAATTTACGCAAAGGTATGACTTTGAAACCAAAGGACAACTAACCAATGCATTGCAATTCAACGGAAACAATGGGCAGGATTGTCTAATAATGGGTCTATGTACCCGCGCCGGCGTGAAAACCGGCTCCAATGACACCGGTGCCAACAGCCCCTGAAAGTGGGGAATTCTTACCTTTCCAAGGGGCTAGGTTGCCGTAGGAGTGGTCCCCGCAGCTCCAGCCGGCGGGGAACAGCCCGCATGAGCCCGCGCATGCGCGGAATGGCCGGCGTATTCCCACGCATGCGCGGAACGGCTGCCATATTTCCGTGCATGCGCGGGGGTTCGCTTCTCCGTGCCAGCCCCCGGGCAATATGGCGGAGCTGTACAGGGGCCCAGCGCGGTAGGCCCCGATCGTGGGCCAGGCCACCGTGGGGCCCAACCCCCGGAGTTGGATCCCCCCGCCCCCCCTCCAGGATGGCTCCCGCACACTCATCTTCCAGGTCCCGCTGTGTGAGAGGTGAGTAATCCACGTCGGCGGGACTTGGCCAAACCCGTCGGCCGCTCTGCCCATCGGGGCTCAGAAAATCGCCAGGGGGGCCACTGTCTGCGGCCCTTGATCGGCGTGGCGACGATTCTGCCAGCGCCCAAAAAACAGTGCCGGAGAATGGGGAAGCTGGCGTTGGGGCGATTCTCGCCCCCCCCCCCCCCCTCCAAGTGTGTTTGGACTTGCAGTCACACTTGACCCATACAGTATGGAAAGCAATCCAGATGGCAACTGAGCAAGGGACTGCAGGACAGTGTGTGAAAAACATCTACCATCCGTGTTGACGGAGAAAGATGCATGTGTAGATCATACCAAGTTCATGCATGATGGCACAAATGCCAGGAAGAAAAGGACATTGTTTAGAAAGATAAAAGCATCATTCCAACAGTCTAGAAGAGTTGGTCCTTGCTAAAAAAACAGAAAGCAAACCGGTTTTTAGGGCAAAGGAGACATGAAATCGACACCACAAGCAGAGAAAAAAACCACATCAGCCAACAGCTGATTGATTGAACTGATGACTTGTTGGTTATGTACCACACTACCACAGTGAAGACTGAATTTGTGGACTGTAAAAAGTTTTTAAAAATTGTTACTACTGTAAAATATCAATAATCAATGACATGTAAGGAACATACAATGCTCTTACTATATATATGGTTGTAGCACTCTCCAAACATCATCTTTAAAAAAAGGGGATGTCATGATATGTATATTGACTGGGATGTAAAGAGTTAACAAGTTAATGATAATGCTTCTTACCACTAGAGGGAACCACAGAACAGTCATATATATATATCTATATAATAATAATAATCTTTATTGTCACAAGTAGGTTTACATTAACACTGCAATGACGTTACTGTGAAAAGCCCCTCGTCACCACATTTCCGCACCTGTTCAGGTACACAGAGGGAAAATTCAGAATGTCCAAATTATATATTATGTGAATTCTTGGATTTTGGGTAGAAGATGGTTAGGCATAAGAAAGATCAGTTATGTATTTGCAAATTCTGTAGTTAGAGATAGCAGTTTAATTCAGTAACATACTTAGAACATAGAACATAGAACAGTACAGCACAGAACAGGCCCTTCGGCCCTCGATGTTGTGCCGAGCAATGATCACCCTACTTAAACCCACGTAACCCGTAACCCAATAATCCACCCATTAACCTTACACTACGGGCAATTTTAGCATGGCCAATCCACCTAACCCGCACATCTTTGGACTGTGGGAGGAAACCGGAGCACCCGGAGGAAACCCACGCACACACGGGGAGGACGTGCAGACTCCACACAGACAGTGACCCAGCCGGGAATTGAACCTGGAACCCTGGAGCTGTGAAGCATTGATACTAACCACCATGCTACCGTGAGGCCCCAGGAATACAAATCCTATTTAGTAGTGTTGATCAATTAGTTTTGTTCGTTAACAAAGCTTGTGGTTCTTTGTTCTTTGTTCAACACAACACATCCAAGCCATCCAGGTAAAGCAAAGCAGAGAACAACACAATTGGGATGCTAGGCAATAACTCCCACATGCTACATGGCACGCCTACCCATGGGGATCCATTTGGGATGTGTGAAGTGCCCACTTCACAATGATTGCCAATTCCCAAATAGCAATAGCCTTCAGCCGCGCGGCCAGAGGCCTCCATGGTAGTGGGAGTTATGAGTGGTCGGTGGGGCTGGCGGGCAGGGGCTGAGGTTGCCCCTGGAACAAGGCCACACAATCCTGGGGTTGGCATGGCGGACGTGCGTGCACTGAGACACCCATATCCCCTCCCCCAGCCCAGGCCATGGGCGGCCATTCCCCCTGTTGCCCCCCGCCCCTCCCATTGATGGCGGCCCCGGTGCCAAGCTGGCAATTTTGCTTGCGTGTGATCAGGCAGGTGTTGGGGGGGGAGTGCAGGGGGACCGCGGACCCTCCCATACTGCGTTCGATCTGGGAGGGGTCGGGACCGCTTCGGGGATCTGGAGATTTGGTCACCAGTTAAAAATCTTGACCCACATCTCTTGTTACGCTGGGGAGGTCCGGTGGAGCGGACATCCTAAGTGTACAAAACGGGCTAATGGGCAGCCTTGGCCGCGCGGACCCCGCTGAGGCCCCTTATACAATGAGTCGCCTAGTATAGCCATGTGTTTCTCAGTGCTGCAAGTGCCGGGTAACACATGGCCAAACGTGCTTGCTATGGGACTTTGTTCCCAATTAGTTGAATCACGCCCTAAGTGTCATTTAATAGCTGGCAGGAAACTCCCTGCAAAACCTGCCACTAATCAACTGAGAAACGTTGAGGAGAACCCCCTCTCCTCAACCTTTCCTCTTCCAGCATCTTTGGCCTATTTACTTGTCTCATTCCTTTCAGACATTTTGTGTCAAGAGATTTGCACACAATGTAGGACAGTGATCTTCAAAGTCGGGGGGGCGCGACCTGTGAGTGGGTCATGGGCAGGTGTCGGGAGGGTTGCGGATCCGTCCGTCGCGGCGCTCCCGATGACACAAATTCGCACGCAACAGCTGCAGCAGCCGGCTTTTAACAATGCCAGCTGCAAGTGGCCTTTTTACCATATAAAAAAAATGCAGACACACTGCGCGTGCGTGCCCGCTCATCGGTGCACATGTGCAGAGTTTGTTGTCGGACATGCATGCGTGGTGTGGCCGCATTTTTTTAATATGGTAAAAAAGCCGTCGCAGCCGGCGTTGTTAAAAGCCGGCTGCTGCTCACTCTGCCCGGTTCGGAACTGCTCGGTTCTTTTGAATGAAGCTAAGGCTGAGTTTCCTCCCGGCGATTAGCATCATCGGACCCACCTACAGAGATCCAGTGCCATGACCTCCACCTTGTAACCTGCCTGTATCTACAGCGCGCTCATCCTGCACAACGGCAAAGTCACTGTCACCGAAGACAAACTCAATGCCCTGATTAAAACAGCTGGTGTGACCATTGAGCCTTTCTGATTGTAGCGCTAACAATTATACTCCAAGCCGAGAGACTAGTACAATAGAGGCTTTATTGCTGTACGATGTTGTCCCTCCATCTGCAACAGTAGACTAAGGGTCTGAGCAGCTCTCATACATTTATACATAAGCTCCCTGTGGGCGGAGCTAGCCGGCAGGGGCTGACCGGAGGAACCTGTATTACAGGTACAGCCATACATCCCCCTACTGCAGTACACATAACTACAGTGGTTATCTCACCACATTCACCCCCTGTAAAAAATGAGTCCGGCGGGGGTGACATGTAACTCTAATACAAAGGATGCTATTTACAAGAGGGTCCAACAAGGAAAATCAAGAGTCCATCCGGTTAGCAGGTTACAGGTTGAGCCGAATCGGTGGTCGAACGTTCCACTGTGATCGGCGTAGCTGTGGTGGTGACGTCGGCATAGGCGGTGATGGCAACGATGGTGCAGGTGTTGGCGGTGTTGGTGCTGGCTGCTGGCGGGATGACTCCGAGAGCGAGCCGAAATCTTCCGTGTCCTCCAGGGTGGGCAGGGGGATGAGGGATGGACCTGATGGGGACGAATAGGGGGGCGCTGGGGTTGGCGCGGGAAGGGGTGTGGGCATGGGATCGGCACCTGAGGGAGCCAGGTCCCGGAGCGAGACTGTGTCCTGGCGGCCGTCGGGGAACTCCACGTAGGCATACTGAGGGTTGGCGTGGAGAAGGCGTACTTTGTCCACCAGGGGTTCCGCCTTGTGGTGCCGTACATGCCTACGGAGAAGGACTGGGCCCGGAGTCGTGAGCCAAGTCGGGAGCGACACTCCGGATGTGGACTTCCGTGTCCGGGTGGACGAAGCTCACGGTGCTCCCGGAGTCGATGAGGCAGGAGGTCACATGGCCGTTGACCAGCACCGATGTGGAAGAGGGTGCCAGGTTGCGAGGACGGGACTGGTCGAGCGTAACGGAGGCGAGCAGTGGTTGGTCGGCGGTTGAGTCAGATGAGTCCGACGAGGAGCGGTAGCGACCCGTGTCCCGTGATGGCGGCCCCTGTAGACGAGATGGCGGCATCCGCAGTACCTGTGGGTAAAATGGTGGCGTCCATGGAGCGCACGTTATGGGGTCGGAACAAAATGGCGGCGCCCATGGAACGCACATGGCTGTGGTGGATGAAGATGGCGGCGCCCATGGGACGCACGTGGTGGGGGCGGCAAAAGATGGCGGCGCCCACTGATCGCACGTGGGGTCGGGGGAAGCGGACGGCAGGGCCCATTGAGGGAGCGGCTGAGGCGTGGGGACCAGCGTCGCGATAGCGGCGACCGTCCGGGACTGAAACACCGCTGCAAAGTGGCCTTTCTTGCCACAAGCTTTGCAGGTCGCTGTGCGGGCCGGGCAGCATTGGCGAGGGTGCTTCTGTTGGCCGCAGAAGTAACAGTGGGGACCCCCAGGGGGTGCGGTGTGGCGGGCAGCGCAGGCATAGTGCGCGGGGGCGGCTGCTGGGGGGGCCGTTTGCGGGGTCCACGAGGGGTAGGACGGATGGGCCTGGGGAGCCGTTTGCGGGGTCCACGAGGGGTAGGACGGTTGGGCCGAGTGGCTAGCAGAGTAAGTTTGCGCACTACGGGAGGCGGCCGTCATGGAGAGCGCCAGGGCCTTTGCGGCCGCGAGGTCGGGGGCGACCCCTTCCAGCAGTCGTTGCCGGATGGGGTCCGAAGCAATGCCTGTAACAAAGGCATCGCGCATGAGTAAATCAGAATGTTCCATGGCTGTGAGGGCCCGGCAGTCGCAGTCTCGTAACAGAGGTATAAGGGCCCTCCAGAAGTCCTCAATCGACTCACCCGGCTGCTGGACGCGAGTAGAAAGTTGATGCCTCGCAAACAGGGTGTTCGCCGATGGTGCATAGTTCTCCTTGAGCAGTTCCATAGCTGCGGTGTAGTCGGTCGCATCTCGAATGAGCGGAAAGACGCTGGAGCTAAGTCTGGAGTACAGGAGTTGCTTTTTCTGAGCCTCCGTCGGGGGAGGGTCTGCTGAAGAGATGTAGGCCTCGAAGACTGCGAGCCAGTGAACAAAGTCTTTTCTGGCGTGAGGCGACTGCGGATCCAGCTGCAGACGGTCAGGCTTGATCCTGATGTCCACGGTGAACGGGAAATCGTACAGCAATAAATTGTAGCGCTAACAATTTACTCAAAGCCGAGAGACTAGTACAATAGAGGCTTTATTGTTGTACGATGTTGTCCCTCCATCTGCAACAGTAGACTAAGGGTCTGAGCAGCTCTCATACATTTATACATAAGCTCCCTGTGGGCGGAGCTAGCCGGCAGGGGCTGACCGGAGGAACCTGTATTACAGGTACAGGCATACATCCCCCTACTGCAGTACACATAACTACAGTGGTTATCTCACCACACTGGCCTAGTCTGTTTGCCAAGGGATTGGTTAATATTGAAGTCAATAGTCTGATCTGCAATGTTGGTGCTGGTAGCCGTGCCCCAGCTGCTGCAGCAGTTGTTTCCACCGCTGCCCTTGTTGCTGCTGAAGAGAAAAAGGAAGAGAAGAAACGGGAAGAATCTGAAGAGTCTGACAATGACATGGGCTTTGGTCTCTTTGATTAAACGTACCGTGCAACAACATTGTTACAATTTACAAAAAATAAATAAAAATTGAATATAAAAGCCGCTACTGCGGCTGATGACCGCAAATTTGCGCAATCGGAGACGCAGAAGATTTAAAAAAAAATTCTATGTTATCTTCCTGCCTGAGGGAGGCAAAGAACAGGTCATGGCCCCTCCGAACGTTGCCATCAAGTGCTTGGGGCGCAATTGCAGTTCCTCCATTTTTTCAGCAGGAAACAAGGTAAGAGAAAATGGTGGGTCGCGAAGGTTGGTCGGCGTGGGTCGTGAAGGTTGGCCGGCGTGGATCCCGAAGGTTGGCCAGTTGGTAAAAATGGGTCCCCGGAAAAAAAGTTTGAAAAACACTGATCTAGGAAGTGCTAAACACATGCAGTTAAACATGAATATTGGAAGTTGCTATCCGAGAGCACTGCTCCTCCAGGAAAATGACATCTTGCCCTGTTTCATCTTGTTCAGACTCTGTGCTGCTCATTAACAGTTTTTCAATCTGATTGGTTTAGGAGAATACAAAAATACTTGCCCAGTTTGCACACATGTGCTGTCTGGATGTCCTGCTCATGGCAACTTGCAGCAACGTGAAGTCCGGGAGTAAATGCAAGTACAACAAATCCTAGCACCACTTGTTTGTTGCCCATGGCAAAATGTGGCCCATTTAGCAAGTTCCTGTGGGAATGTGGCACCTGAATCAAATTCACTTGAAAATTGCTGCTGGAATATTTGTTCACATTGAAAAATGAACAATTTCTTGATAAACCGTATGTGGTGGGGTACAATCTCCCCAGGGATATCCTTGCTGACAACCTTCCACGGAGGACAAGGAGGACTGGAGGAGGTAAGAGGTGGAGGTATGTTTACATGTAAGACTACCTGTAGCCATTCCATTTATTCAACCACTTGTGCCTATAGATCAAGGTGAGCCAAACTCACAAAGAGAGAATTAGCATTTTGGGGTCACTTACTGTGGTGAATGTACTATGCCAATAATCCACCATTGTATTTGTATCTGTGCTGTTGCCCTTGTATTTGTATCTGTGCTATGCTGTTGCCATTGTGGGCTTCTCCTTTGGGCCATTGTATGGCATTATCCATAGGGGAACATGTTGGGGCATGTATGTGCTCCGCCCATGGCTCCTCCCCTTGAAGGGTGGTATAAAGAGCAGTCGACCTGTAGGCGGTTCTCAGTATTGGATCAGTCGCAGGCAGGCACTGTTCTAAGTTGATTAAAGCCACGGTTTACTTCTACTCTTGTCTCGAGTGAATTAATGGTCGCATCAATTTAATCAACTTAAACGCAACTATGGAATCGGCCCTCAAACCTGACCGACTGGAACTCGATCCGCAGGCCGCGGAGGCGGAAGAAATTTTTTCGCACTGCCTCCGCTGCTTCAAGGCCTATCTCGCAGCCTTCTTCACGCCTTCCGTCACCGACGAACAGAAGCTGAGCCTCCTCCACGCACTCGTGAGCCATCGAATCTCTGTTCAACTCGACGAGACCTCCTCCTACGCAAACGCCCTTGCAATGCTCGAACGCCTCTATGTACGACCCGTGAATGAGGTCTACACGCGACACATCCTCACCACTCGCTGCCAGCATCCCGGGGAATCGCTAGAAGACTACCTACATGACCTCAAAGTTCTCGTACGCAGCTGCAACTACCAGGCCGTTACGGTCACTCAACATATGGAACTCGCCGTCCAAGACGTCTACGTGGCGGGAGTCCGGTCCAACTACGTGAGACAGCGCCTACTCGAAATGGGGGCCCTGGACCTGGATCAGATGGTAAAGTTAGCCTCCTCTCTGGAGGTAGCATTCCAGAGCCTTAACACGTTCCCGGCTGACCACGCGACCCCCTCGTGGACCCCCGATCAAAGACTACCCCAGGTCTGTGCCGCGCGGCTGCACGCCCATCATGGGGGGCTACCCTGCTATTTCTGCGGCCAATCCCAACACCCAAAGCAGCACTGCCCGGCCCGTAACGCGAACTGCAGCAGCTGTGGGAGAAAAGGACATTTCGCCAAAGTTTGCCTGGCCAGGTCCAAGAACTCTTTTTTTTTTTAAATTTAGTTACCCAATTATTTTTTCCAATTAAAGGGCAATTTAGCGTGGCCAATCCACCTACTCTGCACATTTTTTGGTGTGGGGGCGAAACCCACACAGACACGGGGAGAATATGCAAACTCCACACGGACAGTGACCCAGAGCCGGGATTGAACCTGGGACCTCAGCTCGTGAGGGGGTTGTGCTAACCACTAGGCCACCGTGCTGCCTCAAGAACTCTAACTCACAGGCCCGATCCTCAGACTCACAGGCCCGCAGACGCCGCAGTGTGGCAGCGTGTCTGCTGACTCCGCCCCCTGTAGACGCATCATCAACCTCGTGCTATCTGTGGGGGCAGTCATCTTCCAGCCCTTAGAGCACGTGCGACTCACAGGGGCCGCCACCTTGGCCATCCTCCCCCACGCGGCCGGCCACCTGCGATCCATGGGGGGCGCCATCTTGGCCGCTATCTGCTACGCCGCTCGACGCGTACGATCAACAAGGGCCGCCATCACGGAGCCGCCCCAGCACCTCCGACCACGCTGACTACCCGCAACTCAGCGCAGTCACCCTGGACCAGTTGCGACCCAAGCACCTCCGGAGCTCTATGATGACCGTCCGGGTAAACGGGCACGAGACGCCTTGCCTTTTCGACTCTGGGAGCACAGAGAGCTTCATTCACCCGGACATGGTAAGACGCTGCTCACTCACAATTTTCCCAGTGCACCAAACCATCTCCCTTGCCTCTGGGTCGCACTCGGTGCAAATCCGAGGGTGCACTACCGCAACCTTAGCAATACAGGGCACCGAGTACGCCAATTTAAATTCTATGTGCTCCCAGACCTCTGCGCCCCTCTCCTATTGAGACTAGATTTCCAATGCAACCTCAGGAGCCTAACCCTGAAGTACGGGGGGGGGCCCTACCCCCACTCACCATATGCAGCCTTGCGACCCTAAAAGTCGACCCTCCCCCACTCTTCGCAAACCTCACCGCTGACTGCAAACCAGTCGCCACCAGAAGCAGGCGGTATAGCTCACAGGACAGGACTTTTATCAGGTCCGAGTCCAGTGACTCTTGCGGGAGGGATCATCGTGGCCAGTAATAGCCCCTGCAGAGCTCAGGTGGTGGTCGTCAAGACCGGGGAAAAGAACCAGATGGTTGTAGATTACAGCCAAACCATAAACCGGTACACGCACCTCGATGTGTACCCCCTTCCCCGGATTGCAGACATGGTAAACCAGATTGCACACTAACAGGTGTTCTCCACGGGGGATCTGAAGTCCGCATACCACCAGCTCCCAATCTGCCCGGAGGACCGTCACTATACGGCTTTTGAGGCAGACGGCCGTCTTTTCCACTTCCTCCGGGTCCCCTTTGGCGTCGCGAACGGGGTTTCGGTGTTCCAAAGAACAATGGACCGAATGATGGACCAGTACGGGCTGCGGGCCACATTTCCATACTTGGACAATGTCACCATCTGCAGCCATGATCAGCAGGACCACGACACCAACCTCCACAGATTTCTCCAAACCGCCCAAACCCTAAACCTCACGTACAACAAGGAGAAATGCATTTTCCGCACAACCAGACTAGCCATCCTCGGCTACGTCGTGGAAAACGGGGTTCTAGGACCTGACCCTGACCGTATGCGCCCCCTCCTGCAACTTGGTGGATCTTCTAGGGAACGACCAACGAACGGTAGCCTTCATGTTCGTTAATACGCAGCGGGGCAAAATCAAGAACGATAAGATCTTGAGGTGGAGGATCGAACTCTCCATCTATAATTACGATATAGTATATCGTCCTGGGAAGCTCAACGAGCCCCCAGATGCCCTGTCCCGCGGCACATGCGCCAGCATGCAAGATGACTGACTGCGGGCTATCCACGATGACCTCTGCCACCCGGGGGTCACCTGGCTTATCCACTATATCAAGGCCCGCAACCTGCCCTACTCCACCGAGGAGGTCAGAGCCATTACCAGGGACTGCCAGATCTGTGCGGAGTGTAAACCGCACTTCTATCGACCAGATAAGGCCCACCTGGTAAAGGCATCCAGGCCCTTTGAGCGCCTCAGTATCGATTTCAAAGGGCCCCTCCCCTCCAATAACCGCAATACCTATTTCCTCAATATTATTTTTTTTTTTTTAAATAATTTTTATTGGAATTTTTTACAGAAAATATAAAAATATAACAAGTATAGCAAAAAGCAGTAATATGCAACTAACAGCCCCATAACACCCACAATTCCCCCCATACCGTAACATCACATGTATCACACTCCCCCCACCCCCCCAACAAGAGAACTTAACCATAAATTAAAATGAAATAAATCAAATTTAAATAAAATAAGCAAACATAATCAATGTCCCCCCCCCCCCCCCCCCCCCCCACCCCCCCCCCCCCCCCCCCCCGGGTTGCTGCTGCTACTGTCCCAGTACCCTATCGTTGAGCCAGAAAGTCGAGGAAACGTTGCCACCGTTTAAAGAACCCTTGCACCGATCCTCTCAGGGTGAATTTGACTTTATCTAGCTTAATAAAACCCGCCATGTCATTGATCCAGGTCTCCATGCTTGGAGGCCTCGCGTCCTTCCACTGTAGCAAGATCCTTCGCCGGGCTACTTGGGACGCAAAGGCCAGCACACCGGCCTCTTTCGCCTCCTGCACTCCCGGCTCTACCCCAACCCCAAAGATCGCGAGTCCCCATCCTGGCTTGACCCTGGATCCCACCACCCTTGACACCGTCCTCGCCACCCACTTCCAGAACTCCTCCAATGCCGGGCATGCCCAGAACATATGGGCATGGTTCGCTGGACTCCCCGAGCACCTGACACACCCATCTTCACCCCCAAAGAACCTACTCATCCTCGTCCCAGTCATGTGGGCCCTATGCAGCACCTTGAATTGGATGAGGCTAAGCCGCGCACACGAGGAGGAAGAATTTACCCTCTCCAGGGCATCAGCCCATGTCCCGTCTTCGATCTGTTCCCCCAGTTTCCCCTCCCACTTCGTTTTCAGCTCCTCTACTGACGCCTCTTCCACCTCCTGCATAAGCTTGTAGATATCGGATATCTTCCCCTCCCCGACCCAGACCCCCGAAAGCACCCTGGTACTCACCCCCCTCGCGGGGAGCGCAGGGAATCCCTCCACCTGCCGTCTAGCAAATGCCTTTACCTGCAGATATCTAAACATGTTTCCCGGCGGGAGCCCAAATTTCTCCTCCAACTCCCCCAGGCTCGCAAACCTTCCGTCGATAAACAGGTCCCTCAGCTGTCTAATGCCCGCTCTATACCATCCCCGAAATCCCCCATCCATGTTCCCCGGGACGAACCTATGGTTCCCCCCTAACGGAGCCTCCATCGAGCCCCCCACTTCTCCCCTATGTTGCCTCCACTGCCCCCAAATCTTGAGGGTAGCCGCCACCACCGGACTCGTGGTATACCTCGTGGGAGGGGGTGGCCACGGCGCCGTTACCAGGGCCCTTTCCTCAATATTATTTATGAGTTCTCCCACTTCCCCTTTGCAATCCCTTGCCCCGACATGACCACGTCCACCATCGTTAAAGCCCTACATAGTGTCTTCACCCTGTTTGGTTTCCCCAATTATGTCCACAGTGACCGGGGCTCGTCGTTCATGAGCGACGAACTGCGTCAGTACCTGCTCAGTAAAGGCATCGTCTCGAGCAGGACTATCAGTTATAACCCCAAGGGAAATGGGCAGGTGGAGTGGGAGAACGCGACGGTCTGGAAGACCATCATACTGACCCTGTGGTCCAGGAATCTCCCAGTTTCCCACTGGGAGGAGGTCCTCCCCGATGCGCTCCACTCTATTAGGTCCCTACTTTGCACGGCCACAAACGAGACCTCATGACTGCCTATATGTTTTTCCCCTTAACCTCTGTCTTTCCAACGAAAACAAACCTAATCTACTCAACTTTTCTTCATAGCTAGCACCCTGCATACCAGGCAACATCCTGGTGAACCTCCTCTGCACCTTCTCTAAAGCATCCACATCCTTCTGGTCATGTGGCGACCAGAACTGCACGCAGTATTCCAAATGTGGCCTAACCAAAGTCGTATACAACTGTAACATGACCTGCTGACTCTTGTACTCAATACCCCGTCTGATGAAGGCAAGCATGTTGTATGCCTTCTTGACCACTCTATCAACCTGCGTTGCCACCTTCAGGGTACAATGGACCTGAACTCCCAGATCTCTCTGTACATCAATTTTCCCCAGGACTCTTCCATTGACCGTATAGTCCGCTCTTGAATTAGATCTTCCAAAATGCATCACCTCGCATTTGCCTGGATTGAACCCCATCTGCCATTTCTCTGCCCAACTCTCCAATCTATCTATATTTTGCTGTATTCTCTGACAGTCCTCCTCGCTATCTGCAACTCCACCATTCTTAGTATCATCTGCAAACTTGCTAATCAGACCACCTATACCTTCGTACAGATCATTTATGCATATCACAAACAACAGTGGTCCGAGCACGGATCCCTGTGGAACACCACTAGTCACCTTTCTCCATTTTGAGACACTCCTTTCCACCACAGCTCTCTGTCTCTTGTTGCCCAGCCAGTTCTTTATCCATTGAGCTAGTACACCCTGAACCCCATGCAACTTCATTTTTTCCATCAACCTGCCATGGGAAACTTTATCAAACACCTTACTGAAGTCCATGTATATGACATCTACAGCCCTTCCCTCATCAATTAACTTTGTCACTTCCGCAAAGAATCCTATTAGGTTTGTAAGACATGATCTTCCCTGCACAAAACCATGCTGCCTATCACTAATAAGTCTATTTTCTTCCAAATGTGAATAGATCCTATCCCTCAATATCTTCTCCAACAGTTTGCTTACCACTGACGTCAAGCTCACAGGTCTATAATTCCCTGGATTATCCCTGCGACCTTTCTTAAACAAAGGGACAACATTAGCAATTCTCCAGTCCTCTGGGACTTCACCCGTGCTCAAGGATGCTGCAAAGATATCTGTTAAGGACGCAGCTATTTCGTCCCTTGTTTCCCTCAGTAACCTGGGATAGATCCCATCCGGACCTGGGGACTTGTCCACATTAATGCCTTTTAGAATACCCAAAACTTCCCCCTTCCTTATGCCGACTTGACCTAGAGTATTTAAACATCCATCCCTAGCCTCAACATCCGTCATGTCCCTCTCCTTGGTGAATACCGATGCAAAGTACTCATTAAGAATCTCACCCAGCACTTCCGGTTGCGGCTATGACCAGCTAAGTCGCACGTTTGGCTGCTCCTGCTACAAAGGTGTTTTCGGGCCGATTGGAGGGCCCCAACGGCGCTGTAAGGACAAATCCCGGTGGGGGAAGGCTCCCTGAAGAGAACCAGACCAACTTTATGGTCGGTACCCGGAGTGGGGTGGTAAAGAAAGCAACAGCAGCTCCCAAAAAAAAGCGGGGGAAGAAGACCAAAATGGCGGCCGGTGGAGCACCCGAGGAATGGAGGAAATGGGCGGAGGAGCAGCAGGCCGCTCTCCTGCGCTTCTTTACGGAGCTGAAAATGGAGCTCTTGGAGTCAATGAATGCGACGACCACCAGGCTGATGGGAGCCCAGGCGACCCAAGAGGCGTCGATTCGGGAGCTGCAACAGGAGATGACTGTGAGGGAGGAGGAGGCCACGGTCCTCGTGGGAAAGGTAGAGGTGCACGAGGCACTCCACCTGAAATGGCAGAGCCGTTTTGAGGAGCTGGATACCCGAATGAGGAGGAAGAACCTGAGGATCTTGGGCCTGGCAGAAGGCCTGGAGGGGTCAGACCTCCCGGGATATGTAGCAGAAATGCTGAGCTCCCTGATGGGGGCAGGGGCCGTCCCTTCGCCCCTGGAGCTGGAAGAGGCCTACAGGGTCATGGCTAGGAGGCCAAGAGCAAATGAGCCCCCGAGGGCGGTGCTGGTGCGGTTCCAGCGACTCAGCGACCGTGAGAGAGTGCTGGAGTGGGCCAAGAGGGAAAGGAGCAGTAAGTGGGAGAATTCGACGGTGAGGGTCTACCAGGACTGGAGTGCGGAGGTGGCAAAGCGGCGGGCCCGGTACAACCGGACGAAGGCGGTGCTACATGCAAAACGGATCAGGTTCGGAATGCTGCAGCCAGCGCGCTTGTGGGTCACCTACAGGAACCAACACCACTATTTTGAGTCCCCAGAGGAGGCGTGGGCCTTTGTACAGGAAGAGAAACTGGACTCGAATTAGACCCAGGGGATACTTGGCGGCCGTAGCCGCTCGGGTACTTTCAGCTGAATTCTTTGTTTGGATTTCGAACTCTCGCTGTGGTTTTTCTTCTGATGTTTTTTCCCCCTTTGCCAACTTCCCTTAGTTATTGTTATTGCGGTTATTCAGGGTTATTTATGGTTATTTATGCTGTTTGGTAGAGGGCGACTGTTAAGTACATTGTTATTTGTTATTTATCTGTTATTTATAATGTTAAGTTGGGGAGGTGGGACGGGGGGGAGAGCAGATCGGGGATATGGGCTCCTAGGGGGGGTTCTTTTACAGGCATGGACGGGGACGGGGGTGGAACTGAAGATGGCGGGGTGGGGTGTGGCAGGGCGAAAGCGCGGGCTTTCCTCTGTTTTCCCGCGCGCGGGGCAGAGGAGGGGGGAGGGGAGGAGTGCGGGGCGTGGCTAGCAATGGCGACCTTTCCCGCGCTGGAGCGGGGCCAGGGAGGAGTGGCAAGGGGGGGGGAGGCCCCCCCCCCCGAGCCGGGGGGAGTCGGAGTGGGGCAGGAGCAGCCGGGTCAGCGTGAACCAGCTGACTTACGGGAGTACGATGGAGGGTACATCGCGGCTAGGAGGGGTCCTAGCCTGGGGGGGGGGGAGGGGGGTTAGGGAGGGACACCGGGTTGCTGCTGAAAAGACCAGAAACGGGAAGTGGAGGACTGGAGAGGTGGGGGGAGGGGGACATCGCCATGGGGAGCGGGTCAGAAGGGGAGGGTCGACCCGGGGCGAGCAGGGAACAGGACATGGCTAATCGGCAGGGGAAGGGGGCGGGTCGTCCCGCGACCCGGCTGATCACTTGGAACGTGAGGGGGTTGAATGGGCCGGTCAAGAGATCAAGGGTATTCTCACACCTGAAGGGACTGAAGGCTGATGTAGCAATGTTACAGGAGACCCATTTGAAGGTAGTGGACCAGGTTCGCCTGAGAAGGGGGTGGGTGGGACAGGTGTTCCACTCTGGATTGGA